>NW_004955451.1:16114453-16144846 GCF_000276665.1 Chinchilla lanigera | reverse complement strand
CAGGGGGCCCGGCGGCCGTGTCTCCGTCCTGGCCTGTCGCCCCGGGCTCCCTGGGACTTGAGGAGGGCGGGAGAGGAGGGGCTTCCCTGGCCTGCGCCGCCGCGCGGCTGCCGAGCCGGTGGTTTTCGAGAACACTCTGGAGGCCGGCGGCGGCCGGGGCAGGTCGTCGGAAGGGGGCCGGAGCGGGCGCGGTCGTCCCGGCTCAGAGCCGCGCGGACGCGAAGGTTCGGGAGGCGCGGGGCCCTCTCCGCGCAGCCGCGCGTTCCCTGCGCCCCTTCGCGTAGGCTGCACGGCGCTGCCACCCTCGGCGTCCTCGCGCCCGCCTGCCTGAGTGCCGAGCCCCCTGTGCCCTCCCCCGGTCACCTGAGACGGTGTGGGAGGAGAGTGGAGCGCTGCTGTCCGAGTTAGAAACGGCAAGCTCGCGGCAGGTACCCAGCCCACCCCGGGAACCCGGGGTCCTGACCTTGGGGAGCTGACCGGCTGGACACCGCATCGTTCCGGGGAGGTCAGAGAGCAAGAGGCCAGCGTCCAGGCTCTTCCTGGTTTTGACTTTTCCTGTTATTCCCTGAAGTACTTAAATTAAGTATCAGGGGTTCCTGTAGGTCGTTAAGAGATTGCAGAATGGGTCCGGGCCCGGTGGTACATGTCTACAATCTCAACATTCAGGAGGCTGAAGCAGGAGGATCACCTCAAGTTCAAGGCCAGCCTGGACTACCTAGCAAGACCCTGTTTCAAAAAACAAAACAACAAAAATGCAAAGTAGGAAACATAATTCCTGTCAACACAAAACTTTAGTTGGTGTAAGAGTTTAGTACTTGTGTTTGAAGTCGGTGGTTCTTCGTGTTATGAATAGGGATTTTGGCTGTGTGTCATTTAAGAAACTTGTCTTACTCAGCATAAACCTCTGACACAGGGAGTGCCCTCCTTTGGCCTTCGTTTCCTGGCTTCCTATCTAAAGCAGTAACTTTCAGGCTGGGGATAGAGCTCAGTGACAGAAGGGTGCCCGTGACCCTGGGTTGTGTCCCTGGCACCACACAGAAAATCACAGCCTCTGAGGGTATCCTGGCTTGGAGTTACTACTGTAAAGGAGCGTGCAGATACATGAAACAGGAAGCAGGTGATGGGGCGGTGCCGCAGTGTGACCATGTCATTTGAAACACAGTCGTTGTATGTCAAGATGAGGGCGTTGGTCTGTGCTACTGCTTTATTCCATGGGGTGAGATGTCAGTGATTATAAAATGCACAATTGTTGTATCTACCATTAAGCAAATGTAGCTGTAAATTAAATAACAAAAGTGCATTCTTACCAGACACACACGTGTGTGGCCATACACATACACAGCTTTTCTAGGCATACCAAGATTTACTACGTATTATTTCTGTACAATAGCAAAAGGAAAATAAGCGAAAACACAAAAAAATCGCTTTGACTCTCTGCCATGTGAGTTGGCTTTAAAAGGGTGAACTGTCTGTCTGCTCTGATGGGCCGTGGTGCTCGGGGTGGTTCTGCAGTGCTGGAATTGGAGAGGGGTGGAGAAGGTGTTGGGGGAGGTCGGCTGAATTTGTCAGGTTTCTTGATCTTCTTCATAGCCCTAGAAGCGAGAGGGGCAGGGACGTCCCTGCAAATGCCCTTTCTCGGTCTGGCTTCCTTAAGGGTTGTTTGACCGAGTCTGCCTCTCTCCTGGCCACCGGTTCTCACAGGGACACAGTGTTGATGGCTCCCTGGGCTGTCCTTGTCACATCCACAGGAGCCTTTCCTTCTTTCATCTTGGCCCAAGTACATCTTGCTGCTGCATCTGCTGCCAAATTGTCATGGTCCCACCGGTGGAGGGGAAAATGACAGGAGCTTTCAAGACACTGGGTCTTAACCGGGCAGAGTAGCACACACCTGTAATCCCAGTCTACGGGAGGCTGAGGCAGGAGTCTGAGCCCAGCCTGTATAACTTAGTGACTTAGCAGGACCTTCTCTCAAAATACAAAAGGACTGGGGTTGTAGCTCAGTGTGTAAGCCCTGGGTTCAGTCTTCAGTAGTGAGAAAAAACCAAGAACCCACTGGCCTCGTCTGGCGCAGTGTTGGCTCCCTGGGTTCAGTCCCCAGGAGCTGGACTTCAGGATTTTAGCACCTTTAACAGCTCCCTGTTGTTTCCTCAGCAATGTCTCCAGGAAGAAAAGGCCAGGCTTTGGCCTGTCACTGACCCAGGGAGCCAAGAGTGAAAGGGGTATTCATGGTGTTGACACTGGTGGCTAGGGTTCTGTGATGAGGACTTCCTGCTGCCCCCTGCCTCAGGCCGAGGGAGGTTCTGTGGCTTAGCTCTGCAGGGAGCAACCGGCCGGTCTCTGTGCAAATGCCCTGCCTGGCCTGGGAGCGCCAGAGCTCGGCTCTCTAAGTGGCCTTACTGCAGTCCAGGAGGAAGTAGGCCCTGCTCGCTGGATGGCAAACCTGGGGACCGAAGCTGGCCCACTGGCTGGAGCAGTTCTTACTGGGCTCTCCACATGTCCAGGGACATGGATTGCTCATGTGCCCTTCTTTCCACGCTGGCTGGGAGCCGGGCTGCGAGCCTCGTTTCGCGGTTCAGGCATCTCAGGGCATCTTGGAACGCGCGGCTTTGCTGACTGAAGAGGGAGGGAGGGCCCCCCCCTTCCCCCTCCCTGTGTTAAAGCCAGGGGTTCACCTTTGAGAGACAGCTGGGCGCCAGAGCTGAGTCATGAAGACGATCATCCGCCCGGCGAGGTATCCCACGCCTGTCTTCCCAGCTGTCTGGGAGGCTGAAGCAGGAGGAGCACAGAGCACAGTCAAGCCCAGCCTGGACACTAAAAAATAAAGAGGAGAGGGGCTGTCACTCAGCGCAGAGGCCTGGGTTCCACCCAGCTCAGCACGGAAACTTAAGCCTAGGATCACAGAACGCCGAACTACGTGAATCAGTTGAGTCTTGGTGCTGACAAGGGGCAAAACTGACGTCCTGAGACCCAGCAAAGGCAGAGCGCGGAAGGGCTCTCCGGCCTCTTCCGATCCACACCCAGCGCCTAGTCAGCCCAGCAACTTCAAGCCCGGCTTGGGTTAGCGGAGCGGCAGTTGCTCTAGCACCAAGTGGGAGCCCAACGACCAGGATTCTGATTGGCTGAAAGGCCACCCTATTGTACACCCCAGCCAATCAGGGAAGTCCATCACTGAAGCTGGTATTTTGAAAGTTTAAAAGCTGAGAGCGGAGCTTTGGTTTTTGCTTTCTTGGACTGGTATTTGAGAGGACTGTGGGACAATGGGCAGCAGCCGCCTGGGCGCCTGGACCCCCTGTGCTGTGCTCCCCTGAGCGCTTGTCTTGCCCTCAGTTCACTCCTGCACCTCCCTCCAGTGCTGGGATGTGGAAGTTACTCAGAGGTCGTGCCAGGTATTCTTTCACACCACATGAATCAGAGCAGGAGGAGCAGGCTTCACAGTGCAGCCGCTCCAGTGGGCTGTTTGTTCATTACTTTGCAGTCACAATTGAAAGCCAGGCGCAATGGCACATGCCTGTAATACTAGCACTCAGGAGGCTGAGGCAGGAAGATCCTCGTGAGTTCAAGGCCCTTAATTCAAGGCCAGTCCGCACTACAAAGTGAGATCTCGTCTTAAAAACAAAACAAAACCAATTTCTTTCTTCCCCAACCAGATAAAATGGCAGATCCCGGGGGCTGGGGATTTAGCTCAGCGGCAAAAGCGCCTGCCTGGCAAGCGCAGGGTCGAGAGTTCGGTTCCCGGTACCAGAGAAAAACCAAAAAAAAAAAAGAAAAAAAAAAAAAAAAAAAAAAAAAAAAAAAAAAAAAAGGCAGATCCCATGAAGAAGGAGAACCAAAGGTTGAGGTTTATTTGTTTGGCCTTGAATTCCTGGGGGTCCTCCTGCCTCAGCTTCCAGAGTTCGAGTGCTAGGATAGCAGGCGTGTGCCACCATGCCCAGTGAGAGGTTGAGGGTTTTGCAGGCTATGTGAGGAAGGGTCTGTGTGGCTCGAGGTTGATTCTGAGACTGTCACAGTGGGGGTGACCCAGAGGTCGGCTGGTGGGGTTGATCCTCTCTTCCTCCAGTGGTCTTTGGAGGCCACTTGGGATGCTGTGTCTCTGAGAGTTGGCTTGGGAACCCACAGGACTCTGTGGGGGCACAGTGCCAGTGGGAGGCCCAGCTGCCCTCTCACACTGGAGGGCATTGGGAAGCAGCTTCTCCCTCAATCCTGGGGTTTGGGAAGTGCCACCAGAGTCCCCATGGGGTGCCAAAGGAGAAACTGAGGGAGAGAGGGCGGGGGCTAGTCCGGAAGGTGCTGCCGAGGGCCTGTAGAGCTCGGAGGTTGCCCTGCTAGGCCCTGGGGTCTACATGGATTGAGCCGGAGCCCTGTACTTTCCCCACTCAGGCAGCAGAGAGCGCCCCAACCCACGCTGCTGCTCCCCTCAGCTCCACTTTGTGCCCTTGGATGTGAAACGCTTGGCCCCAGTGGGGCTCCCTGTGTGTACAGAGCAGTTGGAGCTGCTGTCCAAGGGGCTTTCTTCGCCCACGCCGCCCACCGTATGTCTGGGTAGTGGAGAGGGTGCTCTCGGTATTGGGCAAGCAGGCGCCTTCTTCCCTATAGGGGCCGGGCCTGGCAGCTGGCAGCAGGTGGCGCTGCTCACAGGCAGCAGCTGCTCAGCACCCACCCTGCCCCCCTGGCTGGCCCGGGCTTCCTGCTGCCACCTATGGACTGGCAGTAGCAGCTCAGCCCCAGATTATAAAGCTTGAAGGTAAGGAAGGGCGTAGCCGAGCTGCCGAGGGGCTCCTGTCCTGTGTTTTCTGTCATGAAGGTCATTGAGGACATGTGGCTGGGACGTGCCAGCCAGCGGGGACATGAGGTCTCAGCTGTGGGATGGAGGAATCTACTCCCAGCCTGGCCACTGTCCCGAGAATTCTGAAGGGCGGAGGGCACTTTCAGATCAGCTGGCAATGAGATTGTTTGAATAAAAGGAACAGCCCAGCCCTCAGAAACACAGAGATGGGCAGTGACGGTTCGCAAGTGGAAACAGGACTGCAGGGATGCCCCGAGAGAAGCAGGAGACATAGGCCCCTGCGGCGGCCGCTCTGCAAATGTTCTGCAGGTCAGAGGCCCAGGTGCACCTCTGCACTGACGAAGGAGATCATCTTGTCCTCGATTGTAATTTAAACAGATTGGGCTTTTTCTTACATTTCATAAGTGGTGGGCTATATCCAGGATGCAAAATACAAAACCCGAACTTCCCCAAGCTGTGGCCTTTGTTTTGATTTAAACCATTAACGCTATCCAAAGAGTTAATTTTATTAAAAAATGTTTTAGCCAAATACTTGCAATAAAAGTAGGTTGCTATGTTTTGGTTTGTCCTACAAAAATTAAAGCCAAGTGGAGTGGCACACAAGTAGGGCTTCTTGGGAAGCTGAGGCAGGAAGATCTCGGCATTGAGACCAGCTGAGCCCCAAAGAAAGCCCCTCCCCCCACTCTAAATAAATAAATTAAGGTAATAATCAAGTTAAGCAGTGCATTTTAAGTTACAGTGTTGGAGAGTAATAAAACCATGCCTATCCTTTTTGAGCAACAGAACAGAGTGAACTTTATTTCCCCAACTTCTCTATCTCCCTCTAGAATAAATTGTTTTGTCTTTTTGAGACAAGATCTCACTATGTAGTTCAGGCTGCCTTGAACTCAGTTTGTAGCCCAGGCCAGACTCAAATCACAGTGTTTCTCCTGCCTCAGCCTCCCAGGTGCTGCAGTTACAGGTGTGTACCACCACACCCGACCTTGGAATAAATCTTAAAATGATACAACTTGATGAAGAGTCTTATCCTGGTTTTTTAATATTTATTTAAATACTCCCCTTTTCATCTGGGGGATTGAACCCAGGACTCCCACGTGCTAAAACAGCACTGTGCCACAGAACGGCATGTCTAGCTGTCTTTTTTTGGTTTTTGGTTTTTGGTTTTGTTTTTTAGGGTTTTGTTTTTTTCGTCTGTTTGTTTGTGGTTTTTGTCTTTCTGAGACAGGGTCTCACTATGCAGTTCAGGCTGGCCTTGAGCTCACTTTGTAGCACAGGCTGGCCTCAAACTCGAACCAATCCTCCTGCCTCAGCCTCCCGAGTGCTGGGATTACAGGTGTGCCCCACCACTCCTGGCTCTGTTCTTTTTTTTTAATTTTTAGTTTTGAGATAGGGTCTTGCTAAGTTGCCTAGGCTGGCCTTGAACTGGTGATCCTCCTGCCTCAGCCTCCTGGTAGCTGGAGTTGCAGGTGAGCCCCACAGCACCTGACTTAGCAGTGTTTAGACAAGATCAGGTGTTCAGGGTGCTGTGGCTGTGGCCCTCACCCACAGTAACAGCTACAGACCCGCCCTGTCGAGTAAATCAGAGCTCCCAGCTGCAGTAAGCATCTGAGACACCGCGCCTCCCCTCTAGTCTGGTCTCAGTGGAGCTGGCAAGAGTTTCCCGTGGTAGTTGCTTAGAAATGAGCCCAGTTGGCCTGAGGGAGGGGTCTTGCCAAGCATTCGACTTAGAAGTGTTTGGAGAGAAAATGGAAAAGTTTCACAGGTCATTTATGTAGGGCATATTGCAACCTTAGAGGTGGTGTTTCCTGTGGGTTGTTTTTTTTTAATTAATTAATTAATTTTTTTGAGATAGGGTCTCGCTATGCAGTTCAGGCTGGCCTTGAGCTCACTTTGTAGCTCAGGCTGGTCTCGAACTCGCAACAGTCCTCCTGCCTCAGCCTGGGATTACAGGCGTGCATCACCATGCCCAGCTCTTGTGGGTTTTTGTTTTGTTTTGTTTTTTGGGTTTTTTGTTTGTTTGTTTTCCAGTACTGGGAATGGAATTCATAACCTTGTACTTGCCAGGTAGGCACTGTGCTGCTGAGCTAAATCCCCAGTCCCTTGTTTTGATTTTTTTTTTTTTTTTGGTCTTTTTGAGACAGATTCTCACTATGCCACTCACGCTGGCCTTGAGTTCACTTTGTAGCCCAGGCTGGTCTCGAACTCAAGGATCCTCCTGCCTCAGCCTGCCGAGTGCTGGGATTACAGGTGTGCACAACCACGCCCAGCCTCTGTTTTTTGATTTTTTGAGACAGTCTTGCTGTATAGTTCAGACTACCCCTGAACTCACTGTGTAGCCCAGGCTGGCCTTGAACTTGCAACGACCCTCCTGCCTCAGCCTCCTGAGGGCTGGGATGACAGGCATGTGCCACCAGGCCCGGCTGTGTTTCCTGTGTTTGTAATGCAGCTGAGCTGTAACTGCAGAGTCAGCTGGGGCCGGAAGCCCGGGCTGCCTGGTGCTGTCACTTGGTCCCAGGATCGCATGCCTGTGTGGCAGAGTTGTTAGTGATCACTCAGCAGGAGAGGCTGCCCGCCTGCACACAGGTCTAGCCTTGTGGTGCAGAAGAGCAGGTTTGCAGAGTTGCAGCCTTCAGATTGTGGAGGCCTCTGAAATAGCAAAACAGGCCAGCAGTGGGGCGTATCTGCCACCTCCGCCCCAGGGGAGGGCTGGGCCTCCAGTGCAGCACCCCGCTGTCCTGTGAGCCACTCTCCCGCAGCTGCTTCCCAAGAGCTTGATGCTGGTGACCAGAGTGGTACGGTGCACTCATCCCAGGGTGTTGTGGTTTGGGGCCTGCAAGAGGAACAGTACAATACAGGACATATTTTGTAAGATTATTTATAACAGTCACCCAAGAGTCACATACAAAGAGAGTGCAGGAAATCTGCCCACACACTAAAGAATAAAGAATCCAGCTGAGGGCCTGGATCCCGCGGTAATGTCTGCATGAGTCCAGCTGAAGACTTAGAGCCCATGACAGTGACCCCACAAGTCCAACTGGAGGCCTAGAGCCCATGACAATGTCTCACGCAGGCCTATTTCACGGATCTGCCCTGGGAAGGTCCCAAGGTCAGTGGTGGAAACCAGAAAGTCTGTGCCAATGGGCTGAAGGATCTGTGCTCGCAGGCTGAGGGATCTGCACTGGAGCCAGAAGTGATGGTAAAGTAAGGACCAGAGCTCCCCTGAGAAGTACCACAGCCGTCCTCAGTGATGGTGAGGTCCCGAGCGCCTCCAGTGACGAGAACAGCTGAGTTCTCCTCAGGAAAGCCAGTGACAAGCTTCTCCAGGAGACTGAGCAGTGCACCGTCTTCCCTTCCGGAGCCAGGAAATGATGCTCAGAGTGAGGACCAGAGCTCCCCAAAGTGAACCACAGCCATTCTTAGTGCCAACAAGGTCCCAGGCTCCTGGGACGATGAAAGTAGCCGAGTTCATCAGGAAAGCCAGCATGACCCCAACAGAACTAACAGCTTCCAACAGCCTCACTTCCCCAGGTCTGCCTCTTATGCTGCCGGCAGCAGTCCTCAAGGCAGGCTGCCATGCCCAGCACCATGCAGGTTTGGTTCAGCTGGTTTGGGGCTACAAGTTGACCAGCAGTTGTCACCCACCGCAGGGGTCTCCTGGTGAGCCAGAGTCATGCAGCTGTTCTTTCTCAAGTGCACTCTGGGTGTGGGTGGGGAGCAGGGTAATTAATTTTGATCTAGGCTGAGCGTGGTGATGCATGCCTGTAATCCCAGCACTCGGGAGGCTGAGACTGGAGGATCCTTGCGAGTTCAAGACCAGCCTGGCCTACAAACTGAGCTCAAGGTCAGCCTGAACTGCATAGCAAGTCTCAGAAAGACAAAAAAAAAAAAAGTTTTGATCTAAAAACCATGGTGTAGGGGCTGGGGATTTAGCTCAGTGGCAAAGCGCCTGCCTGGCAAGCGCAAGGTCGTGATTTCGGTTCCCGGTACCAGAAAAAAACAAACAAACAACCCTGGTGTAACAGGATCTGGGGGGAAAAGACCTCCAGGAAGGGAGGGGTGTCCTGGTTAGTGGGTGTGCTGGGTTCCCTGCTCTTTCCAGTGCACGTGTGTAATTGTGTGGGGACGCCCTGGTGTACTCCACACCAGTTGGTAGTTTGCTTCTCTTTTTTGCAGCACCAGAGATCAAACCAGAGCCTGTGCATGCTCGGCAAGTACTTTGCCACTGAGCTACACCTCAGCACCTGTACGGTTTTTGTGTATTAAAGGTATATTAAGCCAGGTGTAGTGTGCCCAGCTATAACCCCAGGAGCGTGAGAGGCTGAGGCAGGAAGATCACAAGTTCAAAGCTAGCCTGGGCAACTTAGCAGGACCCTATCTCAAAATAAAATTTTTTTAAAAGGACTGAGGATGTAACTCACCCACTGCAAGGTGATAGTTTAGTCCCTTGCAGGGGTGGGGTCAGCACCAAGGATGGCGCTTGGTGGGTGCTTGCTTGGCCAGTAACCATGAGG
This sequence comes from Chinchilla lanigera, assembly GCF_000276665.1. Lineage (NCBI taxonomy): Eukaryota > Metazoa > Chordata > Mammalia > Rodentia > Chinchillidae > Chinchilla > Chinchilla lanigera. The sequence goes on along the minus strand of NW_004955451.1, from coordinate 16,135,552 downwards.
CCCTGGGTTCAGTCCCCCGCACTGCAGGAAATGCAAGTGTGCGTACCCCAACCCTGGGCGCTTGTATGGCGGCGGGTGCCCACTGGGAACTGTCCCAATGACCACCCCCGCAGCCCAGCAAGGCCTGTCTGGTCTGAGAGGGCCCTCCCTGCATGTCAGGACTGTCGCCCAGGGCTGAAAGCTGTACTTGAGGGTTGAGTCTGAGTTCGGTTCTGTAGCCACAGAAAGAAAGGCTGTAGCTGAATTTAGTCCTTCAGGGTCCTTTTCTTTGCCAGTGGGTCCAAGCTGCTCCAACGCACCCTGTTCTCCCTGCACAGATGGGACCTGGCGTGCTTATCGGGTGAACTGAGGCCCCGCCGGGACCCCGTCCCCTCTCGTGGCCTGGTCTCCTGCTCCTCTCACCCCTCAGCCACGGTCTGCCGACTGCTCCCCCAAGCTGGCGCAGCGCGACTCTGGCAGGCTCTGGCTTGGGCACCCGTGCTGGGTGTTGGGAGGCCCGGGGGAAGGGGCACTGCGCAGTGGGCACTGGGCCTGGAGCCCCACAAGAAGCGCTGTGTCGCCCCCCCAGCAGCTGTCAGTCAGCCGTGCCCTGTGAAAGCACAGCCTTGTGCTGCGCGGCTGTGTGGGAGCAGCGCGGGCGCCTGTGCGGTGCGTGAGTCCGCAGCGCGGCCCACACAGCCCGCTCGTTCTGCTGCTGGGGGCTGACTTGACGTTACTCGCTTTGTTTGCTCTCCAGTGGAATCTACTCACCAGTTACTAAAGTGAAAGGACTTCCTCAGGGGAGGTGAAGTCAGGTTCTCTAGGTCCCGGTCTCAGAGGCCCCAGCCCAGCCTGGGGGTGACCTTCTGCGCAAGCATTGTTTCGGGTAGGGAGGAGGCAGCAGAGCGGAGAACGCACGGGCCGAGGGGCTGACAGATGTGGTCTCTGCTGACCTGGGGCAAGTGATTGAGCCTCAGCCCCAGCCCCAGTCTTCTGAACCGGGCCCCAGCATGCTCGCTGGAGCAGAAGGGGGGGGTCTGGCCTCAGCAGGGTGGTGTGGCATCGCTCACGGGTGGGACAGGTGCGGCCTGGCCCAGCCCGCCTGGGAGTGGTGTCCTTGTGCTTCGCTGTGGTTCCGCCGGCTGCTGAAGCCCCGTCGGGGGGCCCAGGCATCCCCGCCAATCTGCTGTGGAGGGAGAGGCCCTGTGTCATGTTCCGGGACCTTCCAGACTCACCGGAAGGCATCGCACAGAGGCCACAGCTGCCCTTCAGGTCTGGCAGTTGGCGGACCTCCCTCCGATGGCTGCACTGCACGACAACGTGGGGCGCCATCGCAGGGCAGCTCCGTCAGCACACACAGGTTACCTCCTCCTCCTGCTCCTTCCTGCCGGCTCCTTCCCTGTTGAGGGCTTTCGGGACAGCGGGGAAGAATGGACAGCCTTGCCTCACAACGGGAGGCATCTCCACCACCTTACAGCTTAAAATGCTCTCTGCACTGCCACCTTCCCTGGGAGCAGGCTGCAGACACCCACACCATCTCCAGCCCTGAGAGTGAGGGCCTGCCAGGCACGGTGGGCACACGGCACGCCTGTGATCCCGGCACTCAGCAGGCTGAAGCAGAACTGCCTCGAGTTCAAAGCCTGGGCTCTGCTATGCAGTCTGGGCTACATAGTGAGACCCTGTCTCAATATTTAAAAGGCTGGGAATGTAGCTCAGCATGAGTCCCTCAGTTTAATCCCCAGAACCACAAAAAGAAAAAAGAAAAAACAATTTTTTGGTCCCGATCTCAGGCAACGCTCTGGCACTCAGTTCTTTTTTTGCACGTATAACGGGTAGGAAAAGAATGTCTTTCTTGGTTTTGTTTTTGTGGTTGTTTTTGAGACAGGATCTCACTATATCGTTCAGGCTGGCCTTGAACTCACAATGTAGCCCAGACTGGCCTCAAACATACAGTGATCTTCTTGCCTCAGCCTCCTGAGTGCTGGGATTATAGGTGTGTGCCACACCACTAGGCAAGAAATGGTTTTTCTTAAAACTCCTCAGAGACGTAGCTGTCGTGATAATCACTGCAGTGAGAACCCGTCCGTATTCTCGCTGCTTGTACAGTGCTTCTGGCTGCTGTGGCTGGGGCTGCACCCTGGGTGGACACTGGGGCAGCGGCGGGTGGGGCCAGGAGGCCGCTGCTCCTCACGGCACTGCCCCGTCCTACACGCGAGAACGCTGTGCTTTCCACTCCTTTGCCACCTGCCACTGCCCACCTGTCCTTCAGGGACAGACACTTAAGCCACTTTTCCAGGGTACTAAGGAGGTGACCCGCTTCCCAGGGACGGCAGTGTCCCTGTGGAATTTCCTGCCCCAAACCAGGTTGCTGCATGTCTGTGAAAGAGGCAGGAAAAGCTCAGCTGTTACTGGGTGTCATGGTACACCCTGTGATCCCAGCACTCTGTGAGGCTGAGGCAGGAGGATCCTAACCTGGGCAATTTAAAAAGACCCTGTTGAGTTGAAAAATGAAAACAGGGCCAGGACGCAGCTCCACACGGAAGGCCGGGTTCCGTCTCTGCCTTTGCAGGGTAGGGCAGTTTCAGTAGTTGCATGGTGGAGCTCGCCTACAACCCCAGCTGCCTGGGTAGCTAAGTCAGGAGGGTTGCGAGATTCAGGCCAGGCTGGCACATTCACAAGACTCTGTCTGAAAATGAAAATCTTGCAAAAGGGCTGGAGATGTATCTCAGCTAGAGCGCGTGCTGGCCTCGTGGGAGGCCCGGTGCCACACATGTGCTCACTCAGGCACGCGGGCAGACTCGCCAGCCTGTGGGGAGCTCAGCGGTAGCCCACCTGTGCTTCCCTTGCACTTGGCTGGGTGTGACCCTCAGCACGCTCTTATTTCAGTTTTATTTCTAGTTTCATTTGTATAAGCACCACATTTTTAAAAAGCAAAACAGTGCAGTGGCTGAGGGGGGCTATCCGGGCACCTGCTCCTGCACAGTGGCCGTGGACAGGGCGGTGGCCGAGCCAAGCCAGCACTGTGAGGACATCCTGAAGAGACAAGGCAGCGGCCCCAGCAAAGCGCAGATCCTTCCCGCGTGCCGCCTGCTGGGCGCCAGCGCTGAGCAGACCTGGCCGTCCCTCCCTGTCCCTCCCCATCTTTCTGTCCCTCCCCGAGCAACGGGTCTGGGCTGCAGACCCGAGGTGCTCCCCGCCAGTAACCTGCCTCCTTCTCTTACTTCTTCAGGGAAGCCGAGTCCTTCAAGGAGCAAGGAAACGCATACTATGCCAAGAAAGATTACAATGAGGCCTACAACTACTACACAAAGGCCATCGGTAAGGACGTTTGCAGCAGTGAAGGTGCGCGTGAGCAGCTGCTCCGAGAGGAGCCACGCAGTCCCTGCTCTGCTCCTGTGACTCTTGATGGGTGACTTCAGCAGGACGGGCAGTTCTTCCTTATCTCAGAAGATGGCCTTTAGAGCCAGGCATGGTGGCATAGGCCTCTAACTCCAGCACTCTGGGAGGCTGAGGCAGGAGAGGCTAGGGATGGAGCTTAGTGTGACAGCTCTGGGTTCAGTTTTCAGTGCTGGAAACAGGGGAAGAGGAGGGCTGGGGATTTAGCTCAGCGGCACAGCACCTGCCTGGCAAGTGTGAGGTTGTGAGTTCGATTCCCGGTACCGGGGGAAAAAAAAAGGGGGAGGGAAAGGGGGAGAGAAACACAACAGGAAAGCAAAAGGCCTTTGTATGTGAGGTCAAGTCCTCTTGTCCCCATGCTTTGCTTGCCCACTGGCCTTGTCCACTCCAGCGTGCTGTTCCCTGTGCTGTCCACAGGCCAGGCGCAGGGCCCACCTTGTACCCGGTGTGATGCACACTCAGGAGGGCTGGGCTGCCTCTTCCTGGGTGAGCAGTGTGCCTGGGGCTTTTGCAGAGCTGTGAGATGTGGGCTCCAGCTCTGAGCAGCCCGGCCTGGCCCATGCCCTGCTTAAAGCTGCTTTTTGGAGCCACCAGTGGTCTTGTTGGTTCAGTTTGGTTTGTTTCAGTCTGGGTGCTGGGGATCGAGCCCAGGGCCTCACACGTGTTAGACCCTGGCATGCTCCAGCTGTAACTTCTTTTCTTTTAAAATTGGTTGTGTAGTGCCCAGTGTCGATGTGCACAGCTAGGAACACTCATCTGTGGTCTAAGAGTCTACACCCTTTCTCTTCTTTTCCTTGAGACAGGCTCTCACAGAGTACTGTAAACTGGCCTCAAACCCATGATCCTCCTGCCTCAGCCTCCCCAGCCCTCAGGTGGCTGGTGCACACTACTATACCCATTTTTGTTGTTTTGCTTTGCTCCTGGTGCTGGGAAGGAGCCTAGGACTCCAGAAGGCAGGACAAGCACTCCAGCGTGGCACTGCACCCCGGCCCTCCTGACATCGCCTAGAGAGCAGCAGCTGAGGTTTGCAGTCAGGACCTGGGCTGCACTGAGCTCCACTTTTTGCCTCCGCTGTAGATACGTGTCCCAAAAATGCGAGCTACTACGGGAACCGGGCAGCCACGCTGATGATGCTGGGCAGGTTCCGGGAGGCGCTGGGGGACGCGCAGCAGTCAGTGCGGCTGGACGACGGCTTCGTGCGGGTGTGTCCGGGGGCCCGGGTCCCAGGCTCAGGCTGCCTGCCATCTAGGGCCTGGGCAGGACAGGGTGCAGGGAGTTCCCTGGCCTCTCGGGCTTTAATCTCTGTGTTGGGGTCACTTACGTCACTAGAGGCATGTGGGAAATGTCTGCCCTGGAGGGCACTGCACCGGGGTGGAGCCCTGCCTGGGCCCTGGCTCTGCGCAGGAATCTGCTGCTGTGTATCTGCCTGGCGGGTCACAGTGCTTTCTCTCCTGTTTCTTCTAGGGACATCTACGGGAGGGCAAGTGCCACCTCTCCCTGGGGAACGCCATGGCGGCGTGTCGCAGTTTCCAGAGAGCTCTGGAACTGGATCACAAAAATGCTCAGGCGCAGCAGGAGGTGCGGTCTGTCTGCTGTGACCCACGTGCAGGGGTGGAAACACGGGTGACAGCAGCATGGCAGGGTGCCCTGTCCGGAAGGAGTCGGCTGAGCCCAGTCTCCCCTCTCCCTCAGCCCTGCTCCAAGCCCCACCTGCCTCCGCCTTCGGATGATTTTCCGAGCAATTGACTGACAGCCTCAGAGCTGTGAGATGGGCCGGCGCCACGCGCAGGCCTGTCACCCCTGCACCCTGGGAGGCTGTGGCAGGGGAACCCCAGCTTGGTGAGGCCCTGCCTCAGAGGGAAAGGGCTGGGATGTAGGTCAGCATGGGGGCACTGGGTTCCTCCCATGGGACTGAGAAACAGGCAAACCCATGCAAGGTGGCTGGCGGAGCCCACACAGTGGAAGTTAAGGGCCTGAGCAGCGTCCGCTCTGCAGAGCCCAAGTCAGCCCAGCACGCTCACTGGCCAGCGCCTGGCAGCACAGCGTTCTTCCACAGCGTGGACGACAGTGTAATACTAAGAATGAAAGGAAACGCAGGCTTGGGGTGTGGCCAGCGACAGAGCGCTTGCTAGGCAGCGAGGGCTGGGAAAAGTCAGGAAGCCCAGCTCCTGGCTGGACTGGTAGCAGCTGAAACGTGCTTCAGTTCCGGGCCTGGGTGCAGATCACCGTGCAGATCTTAGTGAACCGCGGGCATCATTAAATCTCTGACTTCACTAAAATTTCCACGTGTCTGATTTTCCCATGTAGTTCAACAATGCTAATGCAGTTATGGAATATGAGAAAATAGCAGAAACAGATTTTGAGAAGCGAGATTTTCGGAAGGTAAATACAACTGTGGGAAGGTCACCTATCTCTTTCAATGGAGCTCAGGGCGGGGCTCTGATGCATGTGCATGTGTGGTCACTGAGAGTAGCAGTATGGCACTGAAGACCTAGGGTAATAAATTGTTGCTTGATTTTGGCTTTGGGCCTTTGCTTTTGTCTTAAAATTTCTTTTCTTTACTGAATGCTCAGGGAGGCTGAGTCAGGAGGATTGAGAGTTCACACTTAGCCTGGGCAGTTTAGGTGCTTAGTGAGATTCTGTCTCAAAATAAAAAATAGGAAGGGTGGGGGTATAGCTCAGTGCAAAAGGCCTGGGTTCAGTTGGCAGGACCCCAGGAAGAAAAAAAGGTAGGTGGTTTTTGCTAGTGTAATAATTTTCTTAACTGTATTTGTCTTTATGATAAAACGCCAAATTAATTTTTTAAAAAGCCCAGATAAGGGCTGGGCATGGTGTCACACATCTATAATTCCAGCACTCAGGAGGCTGAGGCAAGAGGATCATTGCAAATTTGAGACCAGCCTGGGCTACAAAGCGAGCTCAAGGCCAGCCTGAATGGCACATGGAGACCCTGCCTCAAAAAGACAAAAAAAAAAGCCAAATGAGTTTTTTGTTGGTATGGTTGCTATAAAGTCATGGCCCAAAAGCGTGCGTTTACTGAAGGGAAAAGCCAGTTGGAATTAAAAATTGGCTTGAGATAATCTGTTTTTATTTTAATAAAGACAGCTGACCTTGACTTCATGTGAACTGTGACCTATAAATCAGAAATCAGAGCCTGGCACAGTGGCACATTACAATCCCAACACCCTTGTAGGCTGAGGCAGGATCCAAAGTTCACGGCTTCAAGGCAGCCTGGGTTACATAGAGTTTCTCACCAGCTTGGAACATAGCAAGACCCTTTCTCAAAACAAAAATGAGAGCCAGAAATGGTTGTGCACAGCTGTAATCCCAGCACTCGGGAGGCTGAGGCAGGAGGATCATTGAGAGTTCAAGGCCAGCCTGGGCTACAAAGTGAGCTCAAGGCCAGCCTGAACTGCATAGCAAGACCCTGTCTCAAATAGATAAAAAAAAAAAGAGAGAGAAAGGCCCTTTTACTTGTGGAACACTGTGACTCATCACCATCACTTTGTTTTGGGAGAGGGGTGGGTTTGGTCCAGTGCTTGCAGTAGCAGGGATCGAACCCAAGGCCTTTGTACTGAGTTGTATCCCCAGCCCTTTCTATTTTTTATTTTGAGACAGGCTCTTGCTAAGGTTCTCAGTTGCCCAGGCTGGACATGAATTTTCAATCTTCCTGCCTCCGCCTCCCAGAGTGCTGGGATCACAGGTGTGCGCCACCATGCCCAGTATCAGCACCTTTCTGACACTGGTCTGTTCTTAAATTAATTCCTATTTATTTATGTATTTATTTTTGTCTTTTTGAAACAGGGTCTCGCTATGCAGTTCAGGCTGGCCTTGAGCTCACTTTGTAGCCCAGGTTGATCTTGAACTCACAGCAGTCCTCCTGCCTCAGCCTCCTCAGTGCTGGGATTATAGGTGTGCGCCACCACGCCCGGCCCAGTTGTTCTTAAAGTGGGTGATGATTCTAGAAAGTACACATGTTGAAGTGGTTGACAAATCCGAGGCAAGGAAGAGGTAGGAAACACTTGTGCATATCTTAATGGGTCTCTTAGGGCTGTTGCCCCTGAGCTGTATGATTCTGAGTTTGCTTTTTTTGATTGTACTCAGAAATCACTTTCACTGATGTTTCAAAAGGAGGTAAATGGCCCCCAAAAAGTTAAAACTCACTGATCTGGAGGATTTTTCAGGATCATTTAAAGAAGCTAGCTCCCTACACAGAGGGGGTTGTTGTTTTCTATGTGCGGCTCTCTTGGTGCTTTCTGGAGCCAGTGCTCAGCAAAGCTTTGATAAAAGGGGATAGGAAAGAATTACTCCTGCCGGGCATGTGTCACGCACCTGTACACCCAGCACTTGAGAGATTGAGGGCGGAGGATCACTGCAAGTTTAAGGCCAGCCTGGACTGCGTAGCGAGACCCTGTCTCAAAAAACCGAAGTGCGCATTCTTAACTCATGCACCAGTGAGGTCTCTGGTGATAAATGTGCTCCATCCGATCAGCGTAGAGCCCCAGGGTTAACGTCTCATCCTCTCGGTCCTGTCTGTTAGCTTCATAAGCACAGTGTCTCTGCAGTGTGATCTGGCTTGGGTGTGTGCGTGGAGAGCGGCTCTGCTGGCTGTCACGTTTCAGAGGTCACCCAGGCAAGAGCTTTGTCGTGAAAGGCGGTCTTCTATGTTCTCTCCCTTGCCCACTCTGGAGCCCAAATCCTGAGTCTGTGACAAAACCCTCTGTGTGACATCCCAACCGCGCCCCCTGTAGCTCACGGTGATGTCACAAATGAAGAATTATGATCCTGGCGGGGAAACAGATGAACTTGAAAGAAACAAAGATCTTCTTTGCCTGCAGCTGTCCCTGAAGGGACGTGGGGGCGGGGCGAAGCGCTGAGCGCTCCGACCAGGCCCGCGCCACCAGCGCCCTGCTCTGCCTCGGCTGCCGCGCCCTCGAGGGCAGGGCGAGGGCCCCTGCACCCTTTCCCACTTGAGGGGCGCCAGCACCATAGCTTTGCCTGCCGACGCTTTGCCCTGGGACCTAGCATGTCTCAGCAAGTCCCACCTCTGTCACTTACCAACTTCGTCAACCTCCAACCTTAGTTTTCTCATCACTAAAATGAAGGAAACGAGAAAACTTTCGAGGATTAAATGGGGTAGTGAGGCGCTGGGTAAACGTTGGCTGTGCTCGTCCTCCCTCGAGCACCTGCAGCGGGGTTGGAGGTGTTTCCAGTCTGAGCAGGCCAGGGCGTGGCTGGGCGTGCCGTGCTCGCTCCAGCACACCGCGGCCCTGCGTTCAGTGCCAGCGCCGCAGAAAGGTAAACCTCGGGACCATCCTGCTCAGCAGTGGGCTGGGCTGTCTGAGTCTTACTTTGGTCTTTGGCAAGCAAAGGTGCAGACATTTCTGGAGTCGAATCCGAGCCTCATAATGCTCTCCTTTCCCAAAGGTGGTTTTCTGCATGGACCGGGCTCTGGAGTTCGCCCCCGCCTGCCACCGCTTCAAGATCCTCAAAGCTGAGTGCCTGGCGATGCTGGGCCGCTACCCAGAGGCACAGTCTGTGGCCAGGTGAGCACTAAGCCCGGCCAGAGCCCCCTGCCCCGAAGCTGAAGCTCAAGCCGGATCGGCGGGCATATGGGCCTGGGTGGTGGCTTCTGCCTGTCATCCTGGTCCTCGCGGGCAGAGGTGGGGAGGGCTGGAAGCCCCAGGTGTGAGAGCAGCGCAAAGCCTCATCTTAGGAAGGAGGCTGACGGCACAGCAGGTGCCCTATAGCTGTCCTTGAGCCGTGTGGGAGGAGCAGGCTTTGTCATGCAAGTTTGAGCTTTGGGTTTTTTTTTTTTTGTCTTTTTGAGACAGGGTCTCACTCAGCAGTTCCGGTTGGCCTTGAGCTCACTTTGTAATGAGCTTTGCTTTAATGCGGTCCCTTTCCTTCTACTTTACGGGTGGGTGAGCGCAGTGAAGGCCAGATGGGAGATACCTTAGCCTTTGGAGGCCAGAAGATGTCTTTCCTCTGTCCAGCGCTGGCATTGTGGTCCCAGAGCAGCCAGAGGTAACTGATGGGCAGATGGGGACACCCTGTGCCAGTAAAGCTGTAAGCAAGCCCAGCGTGGTGGCACAGGCCTCCGATCCCAGCCCTCTGGGAGGCTGAGGCAGAAGGATCACAAGTTTGAGCCCAGCCTGGGGAACTTAACAGTGAGATCCTGTCTCCACATAAAAAAGGCTGGCATGGTGGTATACGTATATACCTGTAATCCCAGCACTTGGGAGGCTGAGGCAGGAGGATCATTGTGAGTTCGAGACCAGCCCGGGCTACAAAATGAGCTCAAGGCCAGCCTGAACTGCATAGCAAGACCCTGTCTGAAAGAAGATGAAAAAAAAAAAGGCTGGGATGTAGCTCAGTGTGAAGCCCCTGATTTTTGTAGCCAGTACTGTGTAAAAAACCCCAGTGGCAAGAAATTGCCCTGTGGGGTGCAGTTGACCACCGCTATTCTAGTGGAGCAAGGCTTGTGAGACAGCAGGGGCTGGCGGTGACGCCAAGCAGCGCAGTGGTTGCCTGGCATGGACAAGGCCCTGGGCTTGACCCCAGCTTCTCAGAAAAAGAAAGATTTTAGAGATAAGTGCACGTGGGTTATTTTGGCGTGGTTTGCAGAGAGTTTGCGGGAATCTGCCTGCTTCCGGGTCCTCTGAACACTGGACCTATGTTCGAGGGCTCGGGCCCAAACGGGTCGGGGGTCGCGCCCCCGGCCCCGCTGAGTGCACTGTGCGGTGTTGCAGTGACATCCTGCGGCTGGACTCCACCAACGCTGACGCGCTGTACGTGCGGGGCCTGTGCCTGTACTACGAGGACTGCATCGAGAAGGCTGTGCAGTTCTTCGTGCAGGCCCTCAGGATGGCCCCGGACCACGAGAAGGCCTGCGCGGCCTGCAGGGTGAGTGCACAGGCCGCTGCGGGAAGGACGCGGCACAGCTTCTGTCTGCCTGGGGGCAAAGTGCACTGCTAGGTCAGGTGCTATAATACCTACGTGGGGATTTGGGTCTCTTGTTTTCTTCTCCCCGCTTGGAGGAAAGTGAGCGATGAACCCCGGGGAAGGTCTCCCTGTGCCCTGTGTGAGCGACAGCGCCCTGGGGCGGGGCTGCGCTGCTGACTCCTGCAGCCCGAGGGGTGGGCCCGAGGCTCGAGGACGCCACCACTCCCTCGCTGCTCTCCACAGAATGCCAAAGCCCTCAAAGCAAAGAAGGAAGATGGGAATAAAGCGTTCAAGGACGGGAATTACAAGCTAGCTTACGAACTCTACACAGAAGCCCTGGCCATAGACCCCAACAATATAAAGACAAACGCCAAGCTCTACTGTAACCGGGGAACCGTCAACTCCAAGGTGAGCAAGCGCTGAGTTGGGACTGAGGGAGGGTTTTTAAGGCTGTCACGGGTCTTGGGACATCTGCCTGGGTGAGCCAGACGCAAGCGTTTCCAGGTGCTGGGCATTGCCCTGTGGAGGCGGCGCCTGTCTGGGGTTCAGGGGCTGTTGCGGGGGTCCCTGTTCTTCCGCACGGCCTCTTCGCCAGGAGGCGCGTGGCGAGGGCCTTTGGGGCGCTTCTAAGCAGTTGTGTCCGGTCTGCTGCCTCAGCAAGAGGCCATTGGCTTTGGGGCGAGGTGGAGATTTGATCCAGGCAGGAGTGGCGTCTCCTCCGGCATAGCTGACGGTCATCGCGCATGGCTGAGGTGCCTGAGGGCCCTGTGGCCCACACGGCAAGGGAGGCGGGCTCCTTGCCCTTGCAGGGCCCGGCAGTCAGCGCAGCCGTCCTCACCGCTGCAGCAGGGCCCGCAACAGTGGAGGGCGGGGATGGCAGAGGCTGCCTGGCCCTGCCTTAGCACAGAGCGGGGAACCAGCGTGGCTGTGGTGTCCTTGGGCCTGAGCCCTGCGGACCGCATGTGGCGGTGAGGCCCACCGCCGGGCTCCCCCGCGTGCGTGGCTTACTCGGGGCCTGCTGCTCTCTCCTGAAGCTCAGGAAGCTGGACGAGGCGATCGCAGACTGCACGCGGGCTGTGACGCTGGACGACACGTACATCAAGGCCTACCTGAGGAGAGCTCAGTGGTGAGTGAGGTGTGGCCGGGGAGCGGCAGTGGCCACAGCGGGCCGGCGCGGCGTGAGGTCATTGGTCCTTCCCTGCTCTAGGTGGGCCTGCTGCAGCCGAGCCTGTCTTTACAGACTGCGGCGAGGAGGTTGCGCCGCGCCCTCAGGCTCCCCAGCCTGCGCTAGCCCCGCGCTCAGTAAGTCTCCTCCCTCCAGCCTCGAGTCCGCCTCCCTGGAGCTGCGTCCGCGTGGTCACCTCCCTCGCTCGCACGGTGCTCAGCCCGCGGGTGCTCACCCGGGAATGTTCCTGGTTGGACGCTTGGGAGAAGGCTAGGGCTGCTGCTGCGGCTGGCTCCATCACAGGCAGCCAGGAGCTGCCTCCTGAGGTGCCCGGCTGGGCAGCCATGCTGTGCCGGCGCAGTGACCCGAGAGCCAGCTGCCAGGGACCCCGACCCTGTTCTTACTGTCGGACCCGGCGGAGCATTTTCTGCAGACAGCGTAGCTGCCACGGGTTAGCGCAGACCCTGTCAGACGCCGTTCCTCCTCAGACCAAGTCTGGGCAGCGGCTTCCTGCACCTGGAGCCGGAAGGAAGGCAGATGTGTTGTGCGCCAGTCTCCCCACGCCCTCTGCCTTCCTTACTGTACCCGGTGGCGTCCCTAGCTGTCCCCCTTCAGATAGGAAGACGAGGCCGCGGCGGGGCTTAGTTCCCAGTGAGGTTGGTGGGTGGCGAGGTCTCTGAAGAATGCAGGCTGCACCGTCCCAGGGGCCTGACGCCGCTGGGGACAGAGGCTGCAGCCTTGGGAGACAGTCTGTCCTGGGAGCCAGCCAGACGCCCTGACAGACCCGCCGTGCTGCTCCCAGACGGCGTGGGCTGCGGCACCGTTGACGCGGCCGAAAGGGAGAAACACCTGCTCCGAGCGGGCAGGACGCCCTGTCGCCCATGTCACGCTCCTGCGTTCAGCAGGGAGTGGGCAGTGCTGTGGCTGACTGGGTAGGAAGATCCGGGCCGGGCCCGGTCTGTGCAGTCTGTGTCTTGGTTGCTTTCTTGCAGCTGGGACGAGCACCCAGCGCCCACAAGCACACAGGGAGCACTGTTTCTACTCAATTTGGGTCCAGCTTGCAGGCCGTGGTTGGCTGTTGCAGGGCAGGGCGGCCAGCAGAGGAGAAGCTGCGCAGGGCCCAGCGGGCAGGAAGGAGGACCTGGGAGGAGAGCCAGGCTGTGCCCCAGTGGGCCTGAACGTCACCCCACCCAGGCCCCTCCAGAGCTCCTCTGTGAGTGCCACAGCACTTGGGCGAGCCCAGGTCAGCAAGCCCCTTCTCCCTGCTAGACACAGCTGTTCTTGGAGGGGCTCTGCTTTGGGACCCCACCTCAGGGGCCTGCACAGTCTGGCCATGGGTGGGCAGCACACCTGGGACAGCTGGCATGGACAGAGCTCCCACCTGGCCGGGTCTGGCAGTGGAGAAGGCTGGACGTTAGCACACCTCCCTGGCTCCGTGGAGCCCCCACTTGGCGTGGCTACTTCTTTTCAACCTATCGGGGCGTGGTGGCACATGTCTGTATTGTCAGCAGTGTGGGAAGCTGAGGCAGGAAGATGGCAAGCCCAAGCCCATCTGGGCAGCTTACAAACTTAGCGAGCCGTTATGGTAAAGAGGGCTGGAGGCTTAGCTTGGTCCCGGGCCCTGGGTTCCATCCCCAGTACTGTGGGAAGCGGGAGAGAAAAGGTGCAGACCCTTCGTCAGCAGAGACAGCGAGTTACTGCAGCACGCCTTCCTTACTGCGCGGCTTGGGACTTGGGCCCAGGCGTGAGCGAGGCCAAGGGTGCTGAGCCCCCTCCGGCCAGCAGACTGGCGCCCAGACCTCGAGGTCTGCAGACGGCCCGCAGCTAGATGGGGCCTGCTTGGTGCAGGGATCTTGTCAGGCCTTCGAAGGTGCCTCTTGCTTCTGTGGGAAGCCGCGGTTCCCACGGCGGGCCATAGAGTGGAGCCCGCCTTGGCCCAGGAGCCCTTTCCACCGCGACGCTGCCTGTGCCTCCCGTTGGCTCACCACCGCCCCTGGCGAGGCCCAGGAAGGTCTGCCCACAGCCGCCCCTTGCACTGCCTCTTCCGGCCGCGCCTCACCCCACTCGCTTCCGCCCCACCTGGCCTGCTGCTCTCCGCAGCTCTGCGCCACGCGCTCGGGCCTCCACTCGTGGGCCCTGTCGCTCAGCGGGCGTCACGCCCCCTCCCTTGGAGCTGCCTGATCCCGAGTCTGAGCGCCCGCCCTGTGTTCTTCCCCAGCTACATGGACACAGAGCAGTACGAGGACGCCGTGCGGGACTACGAGAAGGTCTACCAGACGGAGAAGACGAAAGGTGACGGGCTGGTGTCCACCTCCCCGGGGCTGTGGTCATGGGGCTCAGCATGGCCGCCAGCCGGGAAGCGGTGATGCAGTCCTGGTAGGGGCATGGGCCCCCGGGTTCTGTCCCGAGTCCCCCGTCACCCACCTTTGCCGTGTGGCTGCCGCGAGGACCAAAGCACGAGAAGTGCGCCGGCCCCCGGAAGAACGCGCCGAGCAGCCGCTGAGTTCCGGCGGCCAGAGTCACTGTGCCCTTGGGTACTGCCTGTCTCCCCAGAGCACAAGCAGCTCCTAAAGAACGCGCAGCTGGAACTGAAGAAGAGCAAGCGGAAAGACTACTACAAGATCCTGGGGGTGGACAAGAACGCCTCTGAGGACGAGATCAAGAGAGCCTACCGGAAGCGGGCCCTGATGCACCACCCAGGTAGGCAGCGGGGGGCAGGACGGCGGGGGGCGGGCTGAGACCCTGGCCTGGTCTGAGTTCCTGCTCCTGCCTGCAGATCGGCACAGCGGAGCCAGCGCCGAAGTGCAGAAGGAGGAAGAGAAGAAGTTCAAGGAAGTGGGCGAGGCCTTCACCATCCTCTCGGACCCCAAGAAGAAGACGCGCTATGACAGTGGCCAGGACCTGGACGAGGAGGGCATGAACATGGGCGGTGCGTGGGCTGCGCCCCGGTGGGGCTGCCCCAGAGCCTTTGGGGCCTGCCCGTAGCGCAGGGACCTGGGCCTGTCCCGGTGGGCAGTGTTGGGTGTGAGGCTGGCTGCCAGGTTCTGGGGGAGACGGAGGTCGGATCTGTTCCCTGCCTCCAGGGAACCAGTCTGCATCTGCGGCCTCCATCCCTGGGCCAGATGCTACCCCGGGTCTATGCGCAGGGACAGGCGTGGAGTGGAGCAGACGTGGCCCTGTGCTGAGTCCTGCAGGGCTGAGAAACCCGGGTTCTGGGGCGTGCACAGGCTGGGCGGGTCGGGCCAGAGGGCTCTGCGGTGCGGGCAGTGGACGACGCCTGTTGGCAGCAAGGCTTGGCTTACACGGAGGACACGCGCTGCTGTTGGCGGGCACCGAGAGCAGACAGGCACTGCTCTGCAGCCCTCTGCTCCTGGCGCGGGGCGTTGGGGCAGTGACCTGAACTCGGGACGTGCGTGAGGGGAGGCGGGGAGGGCGTCTGTCACAGCCGGCGTTCGCTGAGCAGCTGGTGGCTCCTGCCCAGCCCAGCCTCGCCCCGGCCGGTCCAGAGGGCACTGTGGACTGACACCAACGGGTCTTGTTCCCAAGCTGACAGTGGTGGCATTGAAGGGAAAGGGGCAGCGTAAGCGAAGCGACGTTCGGGCCGTTGCAGTAGGGAAAGCTTTGTTCCCTCCACCGCCCTGGAAGGGGCAGGGACCCAGGCTGGCAGGAGAGGGGTGCTCGTGGGGGTGGGGCGCCGCCAGGCCCCTGGACCTGCTAACGTGGCCGCCTCCCCCTTCCTTGCTGCCAGCAGATTTCGACGCCAACAATATCTTCAAGGCTTTCTTCGGGGGTCCTGGGGGCTTCAGCTTCGAAGGTGGGTGTGCCTGCAGGCCCGGGCTGCTCTGGGGCAGAAGGGCCTGTGCGGGGGCAGGGGGGGTTCCCAGAGGTCAGCTGGCCCTGCAGGGCGACAGTGCCCATGCTGAGGCTCCTGTGTGAGGTGTGCGGGGCTCCGCCTGGCACACCAGGGCCCCGTAGCCAAACACTGCCAGGTGTGGGCTGCACAGCCCTCGGCAGGGCAGAGCGGGTGACCCGTCCCTTTGCCTTCCAGCGTCTGGTCCGGGGAATTTCTTCTTCCAGTTCGGCTAATGAAGGCCACCCCTCCAGCCCTGCACGCACAGACTCACCTGGCCCCGCCTCGAGTGTGGACACAGCCACCTCCCCGTCCTGGCTCCGCACGCAGCTCTGCCGCCAGCCGGCCGTGCCGTCGCCGTGCTTGAGCAGGGCAGGAGGGAGCTGTGCTGCGGACGGGGAGGCAGCTTGTGAATCTTTGTTTTACTGTTTAACTTTATTAAAAAAGAAAACCGGAGAAAATAAAGCATTGTGACTGTGTCTGCCCTTGGTTCTGGCAGCTGCTTTTGCCCGCTCGAGTCTGGCTGAGCTGAGCCCGGCACAGCGTGACCCGGGTGCTCCGGAGGCCTGGCACGCAGGCCTGGCCCGCGCGGAAGCGGATCCCTGCGGTGGGCAGCCCCGCAGCCTGGTCTGCAGTCGCCGTGAGGAGGCTGGGCTGGGACGGAGCGACGGAGTCGGGGAGGCTCTGGCTGACACCCACTGTGCTCCCGAGCCCCTCCGTTGTCCTGCCTTGGCCCCAGTGAGGTGGGTGCCCCAGCCCCTGTTCCCAGCCGGCCCCACTGCGCGTAGCCCTCGGCCGCCCTCCTGCCCCATGAAAGCCAGTACTGTTCGCCGCCCACCTCGCCAGCTGTGTGTGGCCAGCCCAGGGGACAGGACCGACTGCCCCAGCTGCGAGCAGGACAAAGCCGGCTGACCTACCCCGCCCTGGCCCAGGACGCCTCCGAGAGACCACACAGCTGGGATTAACGCGGTTTATTTCATTATGAGTCTGCAAGTCGTTGACGGACACGATGGATGCGGAGGGGACAGTGACTCACCCCAGCACTCGCCCCACGTGACACCTATTAGCAAGGGCGGTTACTGCACGGGCTGGGGGCGCTTGAGACCTTGGCACACGCCCGGGCTCAGACTCAAGGGCTGGGGAGCCGTGCCCTTGCTAACTGGGAATCACCTTTGGCTCCTGGTGCTACCAGCCCCCTTGAGAGGACATCCCAGGTGGTGGACACCCCCTTCGTGCCCTTCCTGGGCTGTCTGTTCCCCACCCCAGACAGGGAGCTGCTACCACAGGTGGTACTAGGGCAGGGCCAGGGGCTGCAGACATGGTGGGAGGGGACGTTCACACCCTGCAGGGCCAGGGTGACAGAGTCCGAGTCTCAGGACCCACCCCGGCCCCGGCTGCGCGGTGGCAGCGTGGTCCCGGGGCTGGGCGGGCGCAGCAGGCCTCAGCATGGTGGCTCAGGTTCCTGACGGTTGAGACTGGAGTGTTAGAGGGAGGAGGCCAGGCGGGAAGGGACAAGCAGTTACTTCACAATGTTTAAAAAGTTACAAGTAGGTTAAAGTAAAAAATAACGAATCTGGACACAACCAGGCACACCCTCAGAGGAGCACGCAGGACTGCAGGGCGCCGCCCTTCCGGCCGCCATGCGTGGGCACGGCCTTGCCCTTCCCGTAGTAGCCGGTGAAGATGGCCTTGGTCTCCATCTTCTTGGCCAGGCTCAGCACCCAGCGCCCGCTGCCCAGCGAGAGGAGCTTGCCTCGGGACAGCTCACCCACCTCCTCGCCGCGACTGCCCCCCTTCTCCTGCCGCACGATCTCCAGCAGGTCGAGCCCGGTCTGCACCGCCTCCACGTCGGCCGCGTAGCCCAGGGTGATGTGGGCGCGGCTGCCGCGGGGCAGGTTGTCGGAGGGGGACAGCTTGTCCACGTCCCCTGGCCAGAGCTGCAGCTCCTGCTCGCCCAGCTCCACGCGGGCCCCCACCGTCTTGGGCGTCACGAAGAGGGCGGAGATGGTCAGCGTGAAGGCCTTGCCGTAGCCCTTCTTCACCGCCTGCAGAGCACAGAGGACCTGCTGGGGCAGCCGCCTCGCCAAGGTCATGGGGGCCTTCATGCATGCCTCGGCCTGGCCCCCGGCCCAGCCCGGGTCAGCAACCACTGGGCCAATGCCACCACAGTCACCACTCAGCTCTCCTGGCCACAGGGAAGGGGGCACCTGGGCGTCCAGAGCCCCCCCCAGCGCTGCCCCTCACGGCCCCTTCACAGCTGCTGCGGTTCTGCTCCCAGGCCTTGTGCCCACGGCGCCTGGCCTCTTAACAGGAGCCTCACAGAGACGGCGCCCGTCACCTGGGCTGCCCTCAGCTTCGGGGCACTGGGAACGGAGGGTGACAACTGAAAATGCCCGGCCGTGGGGAGTGGCCATTGAGGGGAGAAAGCAGCCAGCGGTGGAGACCCAGGCGGAGCAGGGGGTGGCAGGGAGGCCCAAGGGGCCAGGTGTCTCCCCTTGCTACCCAACCCCCAATCCAGCTGGGCTGTGGGCACCATCTGTGGTGGCCGGGGTCTGTATCCCTAGCAGTCAGTGGCACCGTCCCAGGTCAAGCCCACTCGGGGGCAGGGGACTTAGTGTAGGCCACAGAGGCCCAGAAGGAGCCCACTTTCGGCCTGGGTACCGGCGGGCAGCGGCCGGGTCGCACTCACCTCCTGCTGGGCGTACTCCTCGGCACCGGGCGCCTTCCCGTAGTTACAGAACTTGGTGGTGCAGTGCAGCACCCCCGGGGGTCTCTTCCCAAAGTAGGTGAGCAGGTCGATCTTCTCACGGGGCTCGTCCCCAGGGCCGACTGCAGGAGAGACAGCAGGGAAAAGACCGGGTGAGCATGGGCTCTGCACAGTCGGATTCGGGGCCCTGGGTACAGACTGAAGGGTGCCAGGCTAGCGGCGATTTCAGGACTGCAGGGTATTTAAGGCTGGCGCGTGGCTCAGGAGCAGAGCACCTGCCTAGCACGCATGAGGCCCTGGGTTTGATCCCCAGCACCCCAAAAATCCCCAAGTCCTAAATGCCCTAGCTTTATAGCATGTGTATCTTTTGTGGGGGCAGATACTAGGAATCGAACTCAAGACCTTGTGCTTGCAAAGCAAGGTGCTGTGCCACTGAGCTATCTCCCCGGCCCCGCATGTGTATGTTGACATCCACCCGTTGCCCAGGCTCTCGGGCACCTGTGACCCAGGGTGGGCAGCACAGGCAGAGGCTTCAGAGATGGACATCAGCTCACAAAGGAAAGCGGACAGCCAGTCGTGACAGCTGGGCCACGTGAAATGGCTCGGAGCGGACAGTGCCATAAGAACCGCAGTGACATCTGCCACCTACTAGCCCTGTGGTCTCGGGCAGGTAGCTGACCCTTAACCCGCTGACAAGGACAAGGAGACAAACCGCCTCAGACATCACGGCACTTCACGTCACCCAATGGCCCACTGGGACCAGAAGCTAGTGGTGACCACAGTGCCACTCGGGTTTGTCTGGGGGAAGGGCCTGGCCAGGCGGGGTCCCGCGGACAGCGGGGCTGGTGGATCTGCGAGCCCATCTGCCAGCCTCCCGGCCTCGCAGCTGCCTTCAGAGTCCTCAGCTTTCTCCTGCCTGTCCCCAGGATGGGGGACGTCCCCTGCCTTCCCCGGCAGGAAAGGAGCCCAGCGCCAGGGCACCAGTAGCTCTGGAAGGCAGATCTGCCAGGCTCTCCCCGAGCCCCTCGCAGAAATAGGGCTGGCTGTTTCCCCAGGGGCTGGGCTTCAGGACAAAGCGGCCTGAGGCCTCCCAGAGGCACATTCGAGCCCCCAAGCAAGCCGGGCCGGCCACAGGCGCGGCAGGGGTGGCAAGCCCGCGCAGCGCCTCAACCGGCCAGGGTGCCAGCTCCGGGCAGAAAACCCCACCGCTCCGGGCCTGCGTCCCCACTCTCTGGAAAGCCAGGAGCTTTCCGACCGGGCGTGACACTCGGTTCTTTGGAGTCGTGCGATGCCACAGGGTCTGCAGGCCTGGCAGCCGTCCCCAGGAAGTCTCAACAGCTCGGTCAGGAGCCCATGCCGCCGTGCTTTGGAACGTGGTTCTGCTACTAAAAGTGAGTTTGCCAGCTGGGCCGGGCGCTCCCTCTGTGGGTGCGCTGCAGGGGGCTTTTCCCTGCTGTAAGACGGTCGCCTTCCCCCTGCGACACGGGTGCCAACTGGACGCAGCCCGGGAGGGTGTCGGGGAGAAGCGGCCCGCAGGAAAGCTGCTGCGGCCGGCCAGCCCCCGCCGTGCTCCGCCCCATTGCTGCCTCCAGCTGGCCAGGCAGCCTCCGCCCGTCGGACACACTCGGGGCACACAGGGGCCCCATGCCCACAGGCCAGGCTGGGAAGGAGGCGGCGGCACCTCCCACGACCCGGGCCACCTACAGTGTCGGAGCTCCTTCCTGAAGGCCTTGTGGCTCCCCAGCTCCTCCAAGAAGACCTGGCCGGCCTTGCGGAGGGCCTCAGAGCTCTTCTTGGTCAGGAACCAGCCGAAGTAGAGCGGCAGGTAGTCCTTCTCCAAGCCGGGCTTGAGCTTCTTCAGGTCCTCGGCCGACAGCTGCCACTGGTTCTTCTCCTTGAGCTGGGCACAGTCCAGCCGCCACGCCGTCTTGGGCTCCACCAGCAGCACCTGGTACTGGTACTGGTCAGCCAGGTCGAAGAGCTGCTCCAGCCGCTCGGGCTCGTGGTTGGTATCGTCAAGCACCAGCACCCTGACGTCACGGCGGCAGTAGGCGGCCAGGTCCTCGTCCAGCCGCTTGTACTCCTCGGAGAAGGGCCCCCGAGGGCCGGGCGTGATCTTGTAGGTGTCGGCGGACACCAGCTTGGTGCCGTCGCGGTACTTGTCCACGATGGCCTGCGCCAGCGTGGACTTGCCGCTGCCCGGGAGGCCGCGCAGGACGAAGAGGGTCTTGCACTCGTGCAGCGCGGCCACCGTGGCCTCGTCCTGGAAGAACGGGAACTGCAGCTCGGGCTTGTCCCTGGCGCCCGCGGAGGACATCTTGCGGAGGAAGATCTTGGGCAGGAACGCGTGGCTCTTTCGGGAGAAGCCTCTGTTCTGTGTGGAGGGAGAGGAGACGTCAGCCCCGATTCCTCGAAGTCCCCGTCCCTGGGCCGGTTCTAGCGGGAAACTGGCTTGGGCGCCCCGGGGCCGACTGTGCTGCCCTGGCTGGGCACGTCCTGGGCAGGGCAGTGGTGGCCCTGTCTTCCCCGCGGTCCCTGGGATCACGCACCGCGTGCCCTAGAGGACGCGTGGTGGGGTACGCGCAGGAGGGTGGCTCTGTTCTGCCCTCGCCCTCTCCCCGCGGCTCGTGGCACCTCCGGTGACGTCCTCTTTGGAGCCGGGCACTGAGTCCGGGCAGAGCCCAGCTGCCCTGGCTCTCGGGGCAGAGGCGGTGGGGGTGGAGGAGGGTCGCCCGAAGGCTGCCCGTCCCCCAACAATGGCAGCGGCAGATAATACCCTCTTGTCCGGGAAAGGGGCACAATGGACCGACAGAGGGCTGCTGGGGGCAGGGCGGGAGGCCGGGGCACAAAGGGCCTCATTCAGCGCGGCCACCTCCTCTTCGCCCTCTCCGGCCCCCGCAAGGCCGCGGCCTCTGTGCCTGCCCCAGGCTGGGGCGCGGGGCACCTGGCCCGCCCGCCGTGTGTCTGATGGGCCTCTCTGGGCCGCCGCTTCCGCCCGCTAAGAGCAACAGGCGACGCCGGCACCCCGCGCTGCCACCTGCTCGGCTCCCAGGCCGG
>NW_004955451.1:16098438-16113958 GCF_000276665.1 Chinchilla lanigera | reverse complement strand
GGCGGGGCCGGGTCTGGAGGGGCGGGCCTTAGGCTGGGCGGGACCCCCGCGTGGCCGTTCTATGGCTCCGCAGGCGAATGGGGCGGGGACAGGGGCGGGGCCGAATTGAGGTAGGAGTAGGGGCGGGGCTTCCCCGCGCAGGCGCTGCTGGCGGGAAACCGAAACTGATCAAGAGGGTCAAGGGCCCTGGAGGGGGAGCAGCTGCTCTGCCTGTGGGGTTTTTTGTTTTGTTTTGTTTTTGCCTTACTGGGGACTTTTTTTTTTTTTTGCCTTTGCGAAAAGGGCTCAGGATGTAGCTTAGTGTGAAGGCTCTGAGAGTAATCTCCAGTTTCACAAAGAAAAAATCATCTGCTTTTGGATTTCTACACCGTTTCATGAGTATATATGTAGCTTTTTCTGGGGGGACAATGTCATGCTATATAGCCCAGGCTGGCCTCGAACTCAGCGATCATCCTGCCTCAGCCTCCTGAGGGCTGGAACTGCAGCTCATGCCGTGCATACGGCCTTGGGCTCCATTTTTAGCACCCAAACAGAACCCACTTGCTGAGTTTTAGGCACCGCCACCAGGAAGTGGCTGTGGTTTTCCCCTGCCCAGCCCCCACCTCGCTCCTCCTCCTGGGGCCTGGGGAGCACAGTGCACCCTTGGGACCCAGCACCCACCTCCTGCCCCTGTGCCAGCGCCGCAGACCCGGACCCGGGGCTTTCTCGTTCCTGCCTTGGCGTCGTCGGGGTTCCGGCTGTACCTCCTTCTTCATCCCCATTTCCTCTCCTAGACCCTCTGGGAGGCTGAGCCAGGAGGGTCGCAAATTCAAGCCCAGCCTGAATTTAGTGACTTACCAATGAGCGAGACCATGTCTCAAAATAACTAAAAGAAAGGCTGGAGGTGGAGCGCGGCGTGAAGGCCCTGGTTCAACCCCCCACACAGGAAAGAAAAAAAAAGGGTGGGTGCAGGAAAAAGTGCCAGGACCCGGACTTGTGAAGCGGAAGATCACATTTAATGGGCAGCCAGCGACAGGGGAGGCCGAGGTGACCGCGGACGCGGCCCTGTGTGCTCCTCAGCCTGGAAACCGGTGGCTCGGGGAGCGCAGCAGGACGGGTCCGAGCCCAGGCCCCTAGCGGGCGCCGCCTTCCTCGGCCTCCTCCAGGCCCACCTCTCCGCCACCGGCCGCGGGCCCCGTCCCCCCGGGTCCCCTCGGGGCCTCCCGGCGGGGCTGTCCCGGGACGCCCGCCAGCTCCTGCGAGGGCCGCCGGTAGAGCTCTCTGGTCCCTCCTGGTCCCGCAGGCGGCGGCGTCCTGCCCACAGAGACCTGCTCCTCCTCCGCAGAGCCCCCTCGGCTCGTGTTTCTCCCCGCTCCCTGCAGGGCCGCCGGGAGCTCCTCGTCCGACGACCCCCTCCCCGGCTCCCTGTCCCACTGTCGCATCGCCCGCTCGGGTGCATCCCGCGTGCGCTTCGGCTCCTTCGTGGCCGGCTCCGGCTCCTCCTCGACCACCGTAAGGACCTCGTCTGCAAAACAGGACGCGGGAGGAGAGCACACGGGCGACACGGCGAGTGCAAGGCCAGTCTGAACTGCACAGCGAGACCCTGCCCCAGGGTGCAAAATTTAAAAAAATTGTTGGTGGAGCTGCAGCCCCAGCTCGCCGCCCAGGGGTCTGGCTCCACGCTGATCCGTTAGAGTCGCCAGGCCCTTCCTGCACCTGCCCTGAGCTCTTCCTGGAAGCTAAGGTCCCTAAGGCACCTGCAGCAGCTGCCAAAGGTCACAGACCTTGGAGGTGACAAGGTAAACGACACTGCCACCTGCTGGTGTGTGCCAGGAGTGCACCTCCTGCGGCAATGTGGGGACACGTCCCTGAGGGGAGGCCAGCTGCCACTCTCTTCCCCCAGGTGGCTGCACCAACCCTCTAAGTGGGATCTTCCTGCCTCAGCCTCCCACATCGGGAGGCAGCGACCCCAGACCTCCGCCTCCTGAGGCCCTGTGAAAGAAAGCAGAGGCACAGCTCCCGGCCGTGCTAGAAGAGTGGGTCTGGCCGCTGGCTCCACCTCCCTGGCTGTGATTGGCAGAGTACGGTCTCCAGGTCCACCACAGCAGTGCCAGCCCGGGCGTGAGGGCACAAGAGGGACTGCTAGACATGGGTGTGCTGGAAAGGCCCCTCCTGCCCCGCCACTTGGAAAAATGCCCGCCCGCAGCCCCCGTCTCCCGAATGGAGCCCTTCCTGGCAGGAGGCAAGTACATATTGTGTGAATAACTTTGTCTTTCGGTGCTGGGATGGAACCTGGGTCTTCACACTGAGCTGCCTCCCTGCCTTTTTTTAGTTTGCATTTTGAGTCAGGGTCTTGCTGAGTTCCCCAAGCTGGGCTTGAACTTGAGATGCTCCTGCTTCAGCCTCCCAAAGCACTGTGACAACAGGCATGCAGCTGCTTGCTGAATAACTTTTTTTTTTTTTGATGAATAACTTGACAAACCAAATAAGCCCCGAGTTCAAGCCCAGCCTGGGAAACTTAGCAAGACCCTGTCTCAAATAAAAAGGGGCTGGGGATGGAACTCCATGCAGAGGCCCTGGGTGCAATCCACAGGACCACAAAATGGAGGCCACGCACAGTAGTAAACACCTGTAATCCCAGCACTTGGGAGGCTGAGGCAGGAGGATCACCAACAAGTTCAAGGCCAGCCTGGGCTACATAGCGAGACCCTGCCTCAAAAAACAAAAACAAAAAAAGGAGAAAGAGGAGGATATGGTAGAGGGCAGCTCAGTGGGCAGTGCCACCCTGGCCGAGGCCCCAGGAGAAAAGGCAGAGGGGACACGGAGCTGCCCCCTTGGTCCAGGGCCTCACCTGCCACTCTGAACGTCTCCTTGTAGCTGGTTTTCTTCAGCTCTTCGATGATGCCCTTGTTCGCGTCATCCAGGGCCTGTGGGGGTGGAGGAACTGGTGAGCTCTGGCTTTCTCTTTTCTTTCTTTCAGTGCTGGGAACTGAACTCGGGATCCTCCTGCCTCAGCCTCCCAGACAGCTGGGATAGCAGGCATGCCACCACATAGGGCTCGGTGAGCACTGTTCACCTGTGCTTGCTCCTTCTTTGGGCCTTCGTCGAAAAGGCCCCGGAGGCACCTGTGGGCCCCTTCCCTTCTGCTGGAGAGGACCCCAGACCTGAGGCTCAGCAGGGAGCGTGTCCTCGGCCTCGCAGTTGTTTGTTGGGGCTGGGGCGGACCCGAGCCTCACGGCCCCAAGTGCCATGGTGGCACTAGGTGACAGGAGTGGCAGGTGTGAGCTCGAGTCCGGCCACCTCCACTTGCCCTTGGCCTCCTGAACGCTGCAAGTCCAAGGAGGGGCAGTGGGGGGACCAGCTCCTTAAAGTGGCTTCCCAGGGCCTGAGGCGCAGCCCATGGGCCTTTTATTTGTAAGGCAGGCTCTCACTATGCTCTCCACACTGGCTTTGCAGCCCTATGCTCAAGCAGCCTTCCTGCCTCAGCCTCCTGCATAGTGGCCAGGTCCCGAGGGCAGCTTCCACCCTCTTCCTCCTCACGGTCACAGCACCAGCCAGAAGTGTCGCCAGAGCACCCGTCTGTCCCCTTCCAACGCGGGGTGCCGGCCTTGGCCCCTGGAGGCCCCTCGGGAGCTGCCAGGCTAGGAGGTGAGGGGTTGGGAACCCGTCCCATGGGGAGACACCATGGGCCAGCGGCGCCTTCTCTCCACCGCTGGCTGGCCCTTCAAGGTGACCCCATCCCTCCCAGGAGGCTGTGTTGTCACTCCGCATCCCCTGGTGTCCCGTCCTAACCTTCCTGCTGACACCGAGCTTCCTGGGCACCAGGGCCCCAGCCAGACCCGGCACGACTCAGGCCCGGGGAACTTCTTCCCCATTTGGTTTTCTGAGACAGAGTCTATGTAGCCCAAACTGGCCTTGAACCTACGGCAATCCCCCTGCCTCAGCCTCCTGAGTGCTGGGATCACCGGCGTGTGCCACCCTGTTCTCAGGGGCCCCGTGCGTGAGGACTCGGGACCCCGCGTGTGCCCGGCGGCAGACAATAAACTGCAGCAGTCTCCAAGAGCAGAGAAGGCGGAGGCCCCGCCCAGCGCAGGCCCCACCCCCAGGGACACCGCCCCCTCGCCGGGTCCCGCCCACCAGGGCACCCCCTGGGCGGCCCCGCCCCTCACGCTGATGATGGCCTGCTGTGCTTCCTGGTTGTGCACCAGCTTCGCCCGCTCCAGCGCCTTCTCGAAGTTGTTCACGGCCGACTCGAAGTCTCTCAGCTTCACTGGGGCGAGGGAGGGGCCATTGCGGGCCGTGACCCTGTGTCCCAGGCCGGCCCGCCCCCTCACTGCCTCCACCCCAAGGAGTGGCCAGGCCCCAGCTGAGGCGTGGGGGGCCCCAGGACGGGGCAGCCGGGCTAGTCCAGCTCTCAAGCGTCCCCTGGGGTGGCGGCGGGGTGCCCACACTTTGTCATGGACATCCTGAAATTTCAAAAACAGCCTGGTGTGGTAGGCACAGACCTCATCCCAGGTACTGGGGAAGCTGAGGCAGGAGGATGCCAAGTTCCAGCTTACAACTTAGCAAGTCCCTGTCTGTAAATAAGAAGGGCTGGGGTGCACTCTGTGCCAAGGCCTTGGGTTCAATCTCAGTGTCATTGTAAAAAGTATTTTATGCTGGGCATGGTGGCCCATGCCTATAATCCCAGCACTTGGGAGGCTGAGACAGGAGGATCCTTGTGAGTTTGTGAACAGCCTAGGCTACTAAGTGAGCTCAAGGCCAGCCTGAACTGCACAGCCAGACCCTGTCTCAAAAAGACCAAAAAAAAAGTCGGTCTCCCACACACACGTGACAAAGAAAATTGCACTCCCTGGGGCAGCCCGGGACTCTGGCCCGGAGCCTGCAGGACCAACGTGCATCACTGCAGGGACCCGCACCAGCAGCCACACTGGCTGTGGGTGGAGCCACACTGAACTCTCCAAGGGCCCAGCCCCTCTTGCTGCAAAGAGCCCAGCGCAGCCCCTGTGAGGTGTGGGTGGTGTGTGTGGTACGACGACAGGTGGTGACTGCCCAGGATGGTCACACCCAGCACGACCCCCTCCCACTAGCTGCACCCCTGGGGAGTTTAGCTCCCTGATTAACAACCAGCTAGGGCTACTCAGGAGGCTGAGGCAGGAGGACCTCAAATTTGAGGTCAGCCTGGGCAACTTAGCAAGACTCTCTCAAAATTTTGTTTTTTTTTTTTTTTTTCGGTACCAGGAATCGAACTCATGACCTTGCGCTTGCCAGGCAGGCTCTGTGCCGCTGAGCTAAATCCCCAGCCCCTCTCTCAAAATTTTGAAAAGGCTGGGGTTACAGCACAGTGGCAAAACATTTACCTAGCGGGGTGGGCCAGGCCAGGGTCCAAACCCAGGATTTGTATAAAAATTATGATAGGCCACAGCAAGCTCCAGCACTAGGCCTCAACCAGATCAGGCTCAAAATCAAAGTGAAGCCAGGCTTGTTGGTGCACGTCTGACATCCCAGCACTGGGGAGGCCAAGGCACGAGGCTCACCGTGATTCTGAGGCCAGTCTGGGCTACATAGTGAGACCCTGTCTCAAAAATCCAAGTGGCTGCTGGGTGTGGTGGAGCATGCCTCTTAATCCTAGCACTTGGGAGGCTGAGGCAGGAAGATAACTGCGAGTTCGAGGCCAGCCTGGGCTACAAAGTGAGCTTGAGGGCAGCCTGAACTGCATTGTGAGAAGCTGCCCAAAAAGACCAAAAAAAATTAAAAAAAAAAAAAAAAATCCAAGTGGCATCACTGACGCTAAAGTTCTGCTGCTCCTAGATGAACCCAAGCCGTTTATCTGACCTTACACAGGACAGGACCGAGGCAGATAACAGCCACATTTCCCAGCCCCGCCAACTGCCACTGGGCCTTGACTCTTACAGAAGAGGTGACTGGTCATTTTCTGTGCTGTTTCCCTGTTCTCACTTTACAGGAAAAGTAACTTGGATGTACATTTATTTATGTTTTGTTTTAAACTGTTGCTCTCAGACAGGATCTCACTGTGTTGCCCAGGCTGGCTTGCAGCTCATGCACTCAAGAGATGCTCCTGCCTCAGCATCCTTACTAGCTGGGACTATAGATGTATACTGCTCTCTCTTGATCTCTGTGTTGTGTTTGTGCTTCCTTCAGACTTCTTTTTCTTGTTTTGATACTAGAGATTGAACCCAGGGCCAGGACAGTGGGGTGGCCTGCTCTGAGCTACCTTGTGCCTGGGCCACCAGGACGCTGGCGTTCAGCTGCCATTCGATGTCGCCCTCCTCCTCGGCAAACTGCAGCGACTTCTCCCCGTAGT
Organism: Chinchilla lanigera; assembly: GCF_000276665.1. Lineage (NCBI taxonomy): Eukaryota > Metazoa > Chordata > Mammalia > Rodentia > Chinchillidae > Chinchilla > Chinchilla lanigera. The sequence goes on along the minus strand of NW_004955451.1, from coordinate 16,107,654 downwards.
GCTGGGCCTGCACGGCCTGGTCTAGCTCCAGGTAGCAGCGGCCGATCTCGTGCAGCAGCCAGGTCTTCTCCAGCGCAGTCTTGGCCAGAGGGATCTTTTCTTCCCACCTGGGGGCAACCGGGTCAGCGCTTCCCCACCCCTAGCCCGGGGGTAGAAGGAAATTCCTCCAGCGCCAGGCCAGGGTGAATGGGCAGCATGAACACAGAGCAAAGCTACCAAAGTGCTGGGCATGGTGGCATGGGCCTTCAATCCCAGCACTCTAGGTGGCTGAGGCGGGATCTCTGTAGGAGCTACACAGGGAGTTCACGGCCTGCCTGGACCACATAGTGAGACCCTGTCTCAAAAAAACCCAAAACTATCTATCTATCCTTTTTTTTTTTTTTTTTTTTTTTTGGTATCAAGAATCGAACTCAGGACCTTGTGCTTGACAGGCAGGTGCTTGTGCCGCTAAGCTATATATCCCTGGCTATCTACCTATCTATCTATCTGTGAGAAAATCAACAGAGAAAAAATATTAGAGGGAAAAACAAAAGACATAAGAGTAGAATTACTTTTACTTGTCTTTGGGTAGTAGTGCCAAATAATTCTGCTACTTTTTCTTCTTTCCTTCTTTCTTTTTTTCAATACCGGAGATTGAACCCAGACCCTTCACGCTGAACTAGATCTCCAGCCTTTGTTTATACTTCATTTTGAGGTAGGATCTCTCCAAATCCTTAAGTTGTCCAGGCTGGGCTTGAACTTGCTATCCTCCTGCCTCAGCTTCCCAGAGTGCTGGGATTCTGATGTTCCCCTCATGCCCAGCTCTGCTACTTTCCTGTTTTCCCGATGAATGGTCAACAGTAAGCTCATCCTTACCCTAAAGCAGTGTGGGACGTGGGGCTGTAAGGGGTGGGGCACACTGATCCCCTCTGTCAGCACACAGATGCCAAGGGAGTGGGGAAGCGGAGTCACAGGCCACCGCTGCTGGGAGGAAGCCATCTCCTGACACAGCCCGAACAGCTGGCAGGACCACTCCTCCCCAGGAAGCAGAAGCATGACCAAGCCCAGGGAGCTGCTCCCTTGGGCCTGGGCCTCCCTGGGGCCCCGCTGAGCCAACCCTGTCCTGTGAGTCACACGCAGCCCGTCCAGAGCCTGCAGCTGCAGGACCCCAGCTCCAGAGCCCCAGCCCGGGTCTGCAGTGTCCCGTATCCAGGGCAGAGGTGAACTCTCCCTTAGGCCTAACCAGCTTTCCAGGTGACTCTGACCCCGAGAAAGTTCAACTGATTTTGGGAGACTTGTGATCCTCCCGCCTCAGCCTCCAGAGTAGCCCCGGCCGCTGGGGAATCTGGCACAAATGCAGATTCTGTTGCGTGACCTCACTTCATGGAGGCCCCGAGTTTAAAGCAGCTTCCAGGGCTGGGGGCACCAGCATCTGCGTGGGTTTAAACCCAGAGACAGGGGCTGGGGATTTAGCTCAGCGGCACAGCGCCTGCCTGGCAAGCGCAAGGTCGTGAGTTCAATTCCTGGTACCGGAAGAAAAACAAAAACAAACAAATAAACCCAGAGACAGGCAAAGGAGCTGCCCTGAGAGTCTGTCACTCACGTGTCAATGGCCTGCTGGAATTTCCCGGTGCGGGCGAAAACCCTGCCAATGTTGTCCAGGGCCCTGGATTTCGCATCAGGGATGTCGCTGTGGAGGGAGGGCAGAGTGAGCCACTCACAGGACCCCAAGAGAGGGAGCCCTGGCCATGGGCACTTGGCGCTCCAGCCGGGGGAGGAGGGGCCCAGGCCAGCAAGGCTGTGGTCCGCCGGCTCCCTCACAGGGATCCTCCTGCCTCAGCCTCCTGAGTGTCAGCATGGGGTCACAGGTGTGCGCTCCTGGGCACGGCCAGGGCTGTTCTCCGAATGCTGTGAGGGGGCTGGAGACGCCACGTAGGGGTGAGGGAGGCATCCGTGTCCAGCGCCAGGCAGGGAGGGCGCTGGCTGTGGGCGGTCTCAGCCCTGGGCGCTTCATCTGGGCTCTGGGTCTATCCTCCCTCAGGGGCTCAGGGCCCAGGAGCCCAAGTCACAGGAGCCGAGGTGACCGCCGAGGCGCAGAAGGGACGGAAGCCAGGGAGGGAGGGAGGGAGGGAGGGGAGAGTCGTGAAGACCCCTGGCTCCTGGCCCGGAGTCACTGCAGGTCGGGGCCCCAGAGCAAGAGGGGACTCGCGTGGACGGGCGTGGCGAGCCTGCCGCTGCACGGCTGTGTGGCTGAGTCCCTGCGGCTCAGGGCAGTGTCTGTGCGGCCACTACGCCTGCACGGCTGTGAGACAGGAGCCTGGAACCCACATCTGGACGCCGGTGCACGCATCTGGCTCCGCTGTCTCCGACCCTGGGCGCTTTGTCCAGTCCGAGGTGGCCAGTGCCTGACCGGGGAGGACAGAGCCAGGAGACACCTGTGGCTCGGGCTAAGTGCGGGGCTGTGGGGCAGCGCAGCGTGGGCTTGGAGGGGCCTTGAGTGCCGAGTGCAGGCTGAGGCAGCGGAGAGGGCCCTCCACGGGGGCTGGGGGGACAGCGAGGCGGGGAGGGCAGCTGTGCAGCGGGCCGGGGCGCTGAGGAAGGGGGACCAGAGCGGAGGGGACACCCAGCTGCGGGGCGGGGAGGCAGGAAAGGCGGACGGAGGCACCCACAAAGCGAGAGCCTGCCGAGAGCCCTTTGCGCTGGTTACTGTGAGGGTCTTGACCCGTTCCCAGTGCTGGGGACGCCACCCACAGAGCCCTGCGCACCCGGCTGTCCCAGGTTCCTGGCCCACAACTTTTCGGATCAGAGTCCCTTCCGCCTGGGCTGGGTGCGGTTGGGTATTTTGGTTGTTCGTTTGTTTTTATTTGTTCATTTTTTGCCATACCAGGGATTGAACCCAGGGCCTTTAAACTGAGCTGCATCCCCAACCACCCCCTTTTTTTTGGGTACTGAGAATCGAACTCATGACCTCGTGCCTGCCAGGCTAACTCTACACCGCTGAGCTAAAACCCCAGCTCCTTTTTATTTTTTCAAGACAAGGTCTTGCTAAGTCACTAAGATGACCAGGCTGGTTTGAATTAGCAACCCTCCTGCCTCAGCCTCCTGAGGGCTGTGATGACAGACACGTGCCGTGGCCCTGGGCTGTGGTGTTCACTTGATGGGGTGGGGTGGAGGTGGAGGTGACCAGGACCAGGCCACGGTCCCACAGCAGGACAGGGCACATTCCAAAGCTCAGGCTGCCCATACAGCCCAGTGCCCAGCCATACCGCATTTTCTGCGGACCTGCTCCCCCAGCCCCTCACTGCAGCCCTTGCAGGCCACCTCCAGGCCTAGCAGCCCTCTCGGTGGGCAGGAGCAGCTGGGGGTGTTTTGGTTTGACAACTGCAGTGTCTGGTCGCTGCTGTGTCCCCCCACGCTGCCAGGAGGGGGCGTGTCTGGTGATGTGTGTTTGTGGAGATGATGCAAGAACAGAAATACCAGGCATGGTGGCGCACAACTATAATCCCACCATCCTGGGAGGCTGAGGCAGGAGGATCTCAAGTTTGAGCCCAGCTGGGGCAATTCAGCAACGCCCTCAAACTTTAAGAAGTGAAAAGGCCTGAGGACGGAGCTCAGGATGGAGGCCCCGTCCTGGGTCCCGAAGCGGGCCGGGACTCACTGCTCCCGGGCGATGTCCAGGTCCCGGCGGTGGCTCTGCAGCGCGGCTGCCGTCTGCCCCAGCTCCAGCTGCGCATTCCCGATGCAGCTGTACAGGTTGCCCAGCAGCTCGTCCCTGTTGGGTACGTCGTCGGGGCCCCACTCCAGAACTTTCTTCAGCACCTTCTCGGCCTTCTGCAGGCTGCTCTCGGCGCTGCCGCTACTCAGCACTGGGGGGACGCCGGGCTGAGGCTCGCCCCTCTCCAGGAGGGCCCGCCCCGGCCCGCCCCGGCCCGCCCCGGCCCGCCCCGGCCCGCCCCGGCCCGCCCCGGCCCGCCCCGGCCCGCCCCGGCCCGCCCCGGCCCGCCCCGGCCCGCCCCGGCCCGCCCCGGCCCGCCCCGGCCCGCGCACGCACGCATGTCGATGTCCTCCAGGCTCTTGAGCACGTAGTGCACCGTCTGCGCCGGCGTCCGCCCGCGGTCGCGCAGCCAGCGGTCCCGCATCAGCTTCCGGTCGCGCTCGCGGGCATAGATTGGCTTCTGCTGCTGCCAGAAGCTGCTGCGGGTGTCCAGGTAGTTGATGCCCGTCAAGATGAGGTCCTCCACCGTCACACCGCTTCGGATGGTCCCCCGGATGAGATCTACGAGCAGGACAGCCGGGTCAGCGAGGGCCTGAGGAGGTGCCCTGCCAGTCTGTCCTGGGACTGCCCTTCCTGGTGACAAGGGGTGCGGGCAGGCCACTCCCCAGAGGCCCCTGGTCTAGGGGGTCTGCCCTTTCCAGCTGCCTTGTCAGAGGAGACCCGTCTAAACCAGGCGTACTGGTGCACGCCTTTAATCTCAGCACTCAGGAGGCTGAGGCAGGAGGATCACCGAAAGCTTAAGGCCAGCGTGGGTTACACAGTGAGCTCTAGGCCAGTCTGGACTACATAGTGAGACCGTCTCTAAGATGCTGTCCACCAGGACATGGTAGCCAAGGCTCCCCGGCAGGTCCACCTGGGGTCTGGCCGTGCCCTGTGCCCCAGCTCGCGCCGCGTTGGCACCTTCGTCCAACAGCAGCCTCTCCAGGTACTCCTTGTCCACGTAGAGCTCGCCCAGCAGCTGGCGCACCGTCTTCTCGCTCTTGAGCGAGCCCTTCCGCTTGGACTCCCGCTGCGCCTGGTGCAGCCGAGGCCTCGAGGGCTGGGGCTGCTGTAGCTGCTGGGCTTTCTTGGCCTGGAACAGCAACACCGGGCTCCACCCAAAGGCCCCAGAGCCTGGGGGTCCACACCTGCCCGCCCCAGGACCGCGCTGGCCCGAGAGCCACATAATGTGCCCGCTGGATGGCAGCTGTCCCCTGAGATGCTGCACAGGACGTGTTCCCCCAGGCGGCCTGAAGGCCTGCGCCGCTCAGGGACCCGCGGCCGCCACGCTGGCGCCTACCTCGGCCTGCTTGCTCAGGAAGGCGAGGTCCCCCGTGTTCTCCAGCTTAATTGAGGAAGGACCTGCGGGACGGGGTGTGGCTGAGCTGCCCGGCCTCTGGGGACGACCTGTCACCCTTTGCTGCAGGCAACGCTGCCCAGCAAGGGCGGCCCCAGCAGGCAAGGGCCAGGGCAGCTGGGTTTCCAAACTCTCTGCCATTTGCACACCGTGCTGCCCACGGGCAACCTCTGCTCCCCCCCAACCCCCGCCTCCTTCTCCGCCCTCCCCCACGTCACCCGGATGAGGGAGGGAGCTGGAGCCTGGGGCATGCTGGAGGAGGATTTGGGTCCACCCCCAGACTCCAGGCTTCAGTGCCCTTGGAGGACAGCCAGAGGCAGTTCCTAGCCTCTGAACATCAACCACACCGTGGTGCACGCCTGTTATCCCAGTACTCGGGAGGCTGAGGCAGGAGGACTGCTGTGAGTTTGAGGCCAGCCTGAACTGCATAGGGAGACCCTGTCTTATTTATTTATTTATTTACTTACTTACTTATTTATTTTTGGGTACTGGGAATCGAACTTAGGACCTTGCACTTGCCACGCAGGTGCTTGTGCCACTGAGCTATATCCCCAGCCCAGAATTTATTTACCTATTTTTGGTACCGGGAATTGAACTCATGACCTCAGGCTTGCCAAAAAGAAGTGCTGTGGATGTAGCTCAGTGGTAGAATGTTTGCTTGATATGTACAATACTGGGTGTGATCCCCAGTACCACACACATACACACACACACAAAATCCCTGCCCCAAGAAATCAGCGCAATGATACAGTTACAATTTTTTTTTTTGGTACCGGGAATCGAACTCACAACCTTGCGCTTTTGCCAGGCAGGCACTTGCGCCACTGAGCTATATCCCTGGCCCCCTGTCTTAAAAAATAAATAAATAAATAAAAGACGAGTGACAGCCAACCGGAGTATAAGCCCCCCAGGCCCACTCTATCTCTGCTTTCCTCTAAGCCTGGTGCCTGCAGAGCCTGCCGGACAGGGCACCCCCACCGCCACTCACTTCCCACGGAGTTGTTGATGGCCTCCTGAGCTTTCTGAATCCCCACTTTGAATTCCCGGTCGGGCCGCAGCTTGTAGCCTCGGTGATAAAAGACCAGGGCGAACTCGAAGTCCCCCATCGTGTACAGCGTCTCTGCCTTCTGCAGAATCCCCTGCGGTGACGGAAAGTCAGATCCGTGGCCCGGGTGGAGGCCGAGGGCCCTGGAGCGGATGACGTGGGGAGGCAGGCCATGGCGCCCAGGGCCGCAGCCCCAGGACAGCGGGTCGCGTCCTCCCACCTTGCAGAAGGTCGGGTCACTCTGCAGCGAGGCCTCGGCGTCCTTCAGGGACTGTGCCAGATCTCCCATCTTCAGGTAGCACTTGGAGCGGGCCACCAGGCAGTTCTTGTCTCCACTCTGCAGGTGAAGGGCCTGGGGAAGGGCCACGGCTGGGAGCTCAGCCTGGCTTCCGGGAAGTGTGGTACGGCCCTCCCACGGCACCAGGGAACACCAGGCCTCCCCGGGCTCCTTTTTTTTTTTGAGACAAGGTCTCACTATGTAGTTCAGGCTGGGCTTGAACTTGCAGCAATCCTCTTGCCTCATCCTCCTAAGTGCTGGGGTGACTGATGTGTACTACAATGCACGGCTTTTCAGAATACTTTTGTTTTTTCTTTTCTTTTGTATGGGAATCAAACTCAGGACCTTGCACATGCTGGGCTGGCACTTGTGCCACTGAGCTATAACCCTGATCCCAAAATGCATTATTTTTTTTGGTATTTTTGGTATTTTTGAGGCAAGGTCTCGCTATGTAGTTCAGGCTGGGCTCACTTTGTAGCCCAGGCTGGCCTCGAACTCACAATGATCCTCCGGCCTCAGCCTCCCGAGTGTTGGGGATTACAGGCGTGTGCCACCACGCCCAGCTCCCAAAATGCATTTCAAATGCTAATGAAAGCAAAAAAGACTGGGGGCAGTCTGCAAGTTGCATTATTTTGCTACTAACTTTTCCTTACTTTTTCTTTTTTGCATTTTTGGGCATGGAACAGAACCAGGGCCCTATGCATTCTAGGCAAGCACTCTAACACTAGGCTACATCCTGGCCCAAGCTTTCACTCTCTCTTTTTTCTTTTCTTTTCTTTTTTTTTTTTTTTTTGATACAGGGTGTTGCTGTGTAGCGCAGACTGGCCTTGAACTCACAGTAATCCTCCTGCCTCAGCCTCTCGAGTGCTGGGATGACACACACTATCACATCTGACTTTTCTTTTTTTCTTTTTTTTGTAGAGAGATGAGGTCTTGCTATGCTATCCAGGCTGGTCTCAAACTCCAATCCTCCTCCTGCCTCAGCCTCCAGAGTAGCTGGGATGACAGGTGCACAGCCCGTGCCCGGGTTGAGCCTTGTCTTTTATTTAATGTAGCTCATTGAGAGCTCTCAGTGCTTCAGCATCAGGATTGGGAAAACAGACTGTGACGTGGGCCTCAGTGTGGGGACGGCGGTTCCCCAACCCCTGGTGTCTGTCTCTGACCAGACCCTCACCACGGTCTGGCCAGCCAGCCTTCCTGGGGCCCCCGCTGGATCTGCCCCTGCCACAGCCCTTCCTGCTTTCCTAGGAAGTGGAAGTAGCTACACCTTTCCTGGAAGGAGAGCACATCTCAGGCGTGGCCACGGTCCTTGGCGGTACCTGTTCTTTCTTCCTGGCTGCTTTGGAAGGGGTGTGACCCAGCAAGAGGAGGTGGACCCCAGCGTTTCGCCCGTCAGGGCCTAGGTCTGGTGTCAGCGCGTGGCGGGTGACTGACAGGGACAGAAGACTGGGTGACCGCTGAGAAGTGTGGTTTTCGAGTCAGCCCGTGGTCGGCTGTGGGGCCAGTCCATGTGGCAGGAGAGGTGGCCACGGCTGCATGCCTAGCTGGGGGGCCGCGCTTTCAGAGCACATGTGCGCCAGGGCCCAGGCCCCCCCTCCCCCAGCCAAGGAAGTGGCACCTGAGCCCTTTGGGGTCCCCCCCCCACGCTAACTGCACCCCAGCTCTGCAGTCTGAGTGCCTGGCTCCGGGTCCCTTCTCTGCCCCCCGCGAGTTCAGTGAGTGACCTTGGCACGGTGCTCAACCCTGGGTTTCCTCCTCTGTAAATTGAAGCAATAGCTGCGGCTCACCCGGAGAGGGAAGGAAAAACAGCTGTGATATGGGTCTGTGCCAGTTCCCCGAGGCGAGTGCAACATCCACCAACGACACAGCAACACAAAATGAGACGAGGACCCCGTTCCCAGCCCTGTGCTCAACCAGCACTGCAACCCTCTCAGGGTGTGGTCATACTAAAGCCTGAGCCTAACTTCTACTAAGGTTACTTTAACGATGCGGGTCTTTACCGAGCACCTTTCCTTGAGCAGCCGTGCACTAGAGATTTCGCAGCCTCTACACCCAGCCTCCTGGCCCATGATGAGAAGGAAATCCGGGCTGCTCGGGGAAAGGGCAGTCACGAAACATTTAAATAAACCAGAGGGAGAGGTCACTGTTAATTCGGAGAATAAAAGACGCGAGTAGAAATGGACGGAAAATGAGCAGGCGAGGGGCGTGGCGGTGCACACCTGTCATCCCTGCACCCTGGAAGGCTGAGGCAGGCGGATCACAGGCTCTGGCCCAGCCTCGGCGGCGACTCAGTGATTTAGCAAGACGCTGCCTCAAAGTAAAAAAGGGGGGTGGATGTTTGAGGATGCAGGTCAGTGAGAAGGCGCGGGTTCGAGCCCCAGTTTGGGGCTGCGGTGCCCCAAGCCCAGGGCTTGCCTGCGCCTGGTCTTATCAATCAGGAATCGGAATTACACGGAGAGGGCCCTGCGGCCTCAGCAGGGTCAGGACCCCGCGTTCCCGGGAGTCCAGGCTGCCGCGGATGGACCGGTCCGCAGCCCACTCACGTTGCTGAAGCTCTGCACAGCCTTCGTGAACTCCCCGCACAGGTACAGCCGCTCGCCCTCCGCCATGTAGGAGGGGAAGGTGCTGCGCAGGACCTCAACCTCGGGGTCCGCCATCGCGGCCGGGCCGGGGGACGCAGGAGCGGAGAAAGAAGCGGCAGAACTTCAGCCTCGCCTGTGGAAGCCCTGTCTCCTAGCAACCGGGAGACGCGAGCTGACTTCCGCCCCGGCCACGCCCCCGGGACGTGCGCGTGCGCACACCCC
>NW_004955451.1:16096625-16098038 GCF_000276665.1 Chinchilla lanigera | reverse complement strand
ACCAGCGTGTGCCGCCAAACCAGAGTCAGTTTTTTGTTTTTTGTTTTTTTTCTTTTTTGGTACCGGGGATGAAACGCATGACCTTGTGCTTGCCAGGCAGGCGCTGTGCCGCTGAGCTACATCCCCCGTAGTCTTCATTTTTGTATTTGTCTCCTTTATGACCTTAAAACTTTGGGTCACATTCTTTTTTTTTTTTTCCTTGGGAGACAGGGTCTCATTGTGTAGCCCACATTGGCCTCCAACTGCAGCAGTCTTCCTGCCTCAGCCTCCTGAATACTGGAATTACAGCCGTGTCTCACTCAGGTGAAGATACGGCTCCGGAACCTAACAACCAGTCCCAAGATGCTTATCCCTCAGACCAAGCTAGATGGGCTCATCTGCTGTCTGGGTCTTGCAGCTTGTGTCTTTGATCCTCTTTTCCGTAAAACCCCAGAGCTGCCTGGCGTGGTGGCGCTTGCACTCGGGGGCTGAGGCAGGAGGATCGTGGTGAGTTCAAGGCCAGCCTAGGCTACATCGTGAGACCCTGTCTCAAAACAAAAAAACAAAAAAACACAGCTTGTGTCAGCCCCTCACAGACAGGCCTTGAAGTCTTAAATGTCTTTGTCCCTGTCAGAGTGGCTGGGCTGACTGAAGCTCCTTTCAGGGTGCTGTCTCCTTGATCGGCCTTTGAAGGCTACACCTGGTCCGTTGGGACCCCTGGCACTGGGAGTTTTTCCCCCCGAAACCTCCAGTCCTAAGACTACACAGGGAAATGACCAAGGAGTCAGCAGCCAGTGAACATCTGCCAGGGGCCAACTGTACTGAGGCCTCTCCAAGTATCGCCCCCCACCCCCCACCCCATTGCTCCCCACCTCCAGCACAGGAGCAGGCGCTTCTGCCGGGGCCGGAGACACTCAGCAGGTTGGCATGACAAAGGTCTGCTCCCCAATCGCAGGAGAACAGGGTGGGGGGGCACTTGAGACCCTCACTCTAAGTGAGTCAGACGCAGGTCAGCAATGACATGGTCTCTCTTATGTTCGAAACCCAAAGTGTAAATAATTTGCAGAGCAAAAGAAAAGACCAATGCCAGCAAGCAGGGAGGAAGGCAGGCGTTTGGAGATAGTAAGGGGATCTAGAAATGGAGGGGGAGGGGACAGAGAATTAGAAGGTCCTGGATTTGGAAGGTGGGTATACCAATGCCTCACCTTGACAGTACTTTTTTTTTTTTTTTTTTTTTGTCTGTATCTGCTCTAGAGTCACTAAGCATGGTTTTCATTGTGGACACCATCCCTGCATTTATCTGAGAAATTATTTCTGATTTGATTTTTTTCTAGAGTTTCATTCAATTACTTTGTTGTTACCACTTCAGAGAGGCCATACGGGTAGCTTTTGGATTGTCTCACTTCCTTGCCCTCTGGGTTTGCCTTTGGTGAA
>NW_004955451.1:16091603-16096420 GCF_000276665.1 Chinchilla lanigera | reverse complement strand
AAAAAAAAAAAAAGTTAATTTCTTTTCTGTATATGAAACCATTCGTTATGGCACTATTCACCTATAAGTAGTTTAACAAAACCGCCTCTTGCAAAAACCACTCAGTGAAACCAAGGTTTGCATTTATAGGTAGGAAGAAAATTCTTTTTTTCTTTTTTTGGTACTGGAGACAACCCAGAGCCTTCGCATGGAGCTGTATCCCCCGCACTTTTTTATTTTTTGAGACAGTTCTCGTTAAGTCACTGAGTTGCCCAGACCTGAGCTCACAACCCTCCTGCCTCAGCCTCCCAGAGTACTGGGATTACAGGCATGTGCCACCACTCCGTGCTGAAAATTCTAAATATACACCTAGTCATTGTCACCAGTGTGTGGTTCCCAGGGATCAGAGGTTAGATGACCTATAAGAAAACAGGCAGCTAGGTGTGGTGGTGCACACCTATAATAGCAGCACTCGGGAGGCTGAGGCAGGAGGATCGTTGCAAGTTCGAGGCCAGCCTGGGCTACAAAGTGAGCTCAAGGCTAGCCTGAACTGCATAATGAGACACTGTCTCAAAAAAAAAAAAAACGAAGAAGAAGAAGCAAACAGGCAAAGTAATGCTGAATGTAAATATCCTTTAACAAAATGGAGCCGGGCAGCCCTGTAATCCCAGCCCTCTGGAAGGCTGAGCCAGAAAGATCACAGTTTGTAGTTCAGCCTGGGCAATGTAATGAGACCCTGTCTCAAAAAAAAAAAAAAAAAAAAAAAAAATTAAAAAGGGCTGGGGATGCAGCTCAGTGTGAAGGCCCTGGTTTCAATCCCCACACTGGAAAAAAAAAGGAAACTAATTTAAATAGCCTGAATGTAAAGTACTAGACAGCGCAGGGTGGGCTAGGACACCGGTGAGGGCAAAGGCCAGTCCCCCGGCTGCGGTAACGGCCGCGCACGCCAGTTTAGGGCACATTAATGGCATCTCAATAAAGCTGGTTTAAAAAGCACAGTGCAGCAGCCACCCTAAAGACTGTGCTCCTCGGCAGGGTGTGAAGCACTGGCAGAGCCACGCAGTCCTTCTCTGGTTTCACTATAAAACACCCAGGCCGGTGACACGTGGGGCCTCAGGTAGCAGCACCAGGATCCGGCTGAGCTGGGCTGCCCCATGCCCTGGGCATCTTGGCAGGGGAAACCACACGGGCATTGAGGGCTAACCCTGCTCAGCTCTGCCCGGGTGGTTTTGCACAGGGTCTTGCTGTGTAGCCCATGTTGGGCTCGAACTTGTGAGAATCCTCCTGCCTCAGCCTCCTGAGTGCTGGGATGACAGGCACGCACCACTCTGCCCGGCCTGGTGGGCTGGGATTCTGAGGACCTGGGATGGAGGTGCTGATAGGCAGTACTTGGGGCTGCACCTCCTTGATCGTGTTCCTGGGCTGAGGGCCCATGGGTCCCAGGCTCGGGCACCTTCCTAAACCGCTCGTGGACACATTGGCCTCATAGGCGCAGTGACCTCTGACCTCTGCTCTCGCCTGGCCTGGAGAGAATTTGCGATCCCAGAACCTGATAGGAGAGACAAGAGGCAGAAATAATAAACAAATACTGAGCGGAAATAATAAGACGGCTTGTGATAAGGCTGAGTGTGTGACGGATTGGTCAGGAGCTCCATGTGCACACCGGGGCTGCAGGCGCCACCTTCGAAAGGTGGGAATTTACATGGGCACCCTGGGGCCAGGGGCAGGTCTGAGAACAGAGAGAGCCACGGTGACTTCTGTGGGCTGGCGTGGAGAGGGGTGGGCTGTTTCCAGAGGGAAATTGCAGCCCCAGGCCTGTCCCTGCAACTTCCTGCGGGTGGCAGCCACTGTCAGACTTGAGGGAGGGGTGCTAGCTTCCAGGAGGGAGGCTCCTCCCCGGTGAGTCAGGATGAGCGTCTCTTGGGAGGCCTGACTCCAGCTGTCTGGGGACAGAGGTGGCTAAGCTGAATGGGGTGGCATATGCCTGTCATCCCAGCACCTGGGAGGCTGAGGCAGGAGGATCACTATGAGTTGGAAGCCAGCCAGGAGGACATGGCATGAGCTTGTCTCAAAAAGAAAGAAAATCAAGCAAAAGGTGTTTTAGAACTGGACACATGAGAAAACCTCCTCCTGTCTGTATCTCCTCTCTCCTTATTCTACCTTTCCTTCCACTGTCATTCTTGCTTTCTTTTTTGGTTTATTTATTCATTTATTTACTTTGGTACCGGGAATCAAACTCATTATTTTTGTTTTGAGACAGGGTCTCACCCTGTAGTCCAGGCTGGGCTTGAACTCGTGGCAATCCTCCTGCATCAGCCTCCTGAGTGGCATGCACCTGGCCTGGCTGACCCTTTATCTGCTGCACCGTGAACCTGACCTCCAGCCCAGTTCCTGAAGTGGAGCAGGAAGAGCCAAGAAACTGGGGCAGAGGAAGATCCGTGGGGCTGATGGGTGACGAGCATCTCCCTGGGGGCGGGGTGGGGGCTGGGACACCTCAGGGTGGGCTCCTGGTCCCTCTGGCCAGGACTGCTCCACTCTCACTCCTCCAACAGTCAGTTCCTGTAGCCCCTACCCCAGAGCAGTCAAACTGGGACATCTGTCAGGGGACTGGCTTGGCAGCCGGTGTTTACCAAGCGCGTGCCGTGCACCAGGCGGATTCAAAGTGCTGGGAGCAACGGCGCCCAAAGCAGAGACCTTCGGCTTCAGGCACCTGTGCAAGCCCACAGCTGCAGAACAGTGTGTTAAAAAAAAAATGCAACGGCCATCAGGTGCGTGGGCGCACCCCTGCCATCACAGCACCAGGGAGGCTGAGGCAGGAGAACTGCAGGGAATTGGAGGCCAGGCCTAGGCTATATAGTGAGACCCTGTCTCAAACAAAGAAAAAAATGATATTGCTGGGCTGAAGAGGAAGTGCACCTTCCATGCACCGACTTTCCTGCCGTGGCCTGTGGTTTGTTTTCCACCCGCTGTCTGTAGGTCCCCAGTAGTGTGTACCCCGTCACTAGTGGGATCACTGAGCCGCTTGTTATCCTAGCCCATGAGGACCCGGCACTGCTGTTCCCCGGAGCCAGACCTGAGCGCCTCCATGGGGCGCTTTCTTACTGGGGAGATTGTGCTGTCTGGGGCACAAAGCACGCCCAATAGGGGCGGGGCTTACCAGGGACACCCCACCCCTCATTTCAGCAGTAAGAGGGAGAACAAGCCAGGAGCTGCTATTTGTTTTTTTTGAGGGGGTAGGAAGGGGGGCGACGCGGTCTTATAGTAGTCTGGGCTGGCGTGCAGAACATGAGCATTCCTGACGATCCTCCTGTCTCAGCCTCCTAAGTGCTAGAATGACAGGTGTGGGCCACTACGTCCGCTGGAAACTGCTCTTTGTAAAGGCTGAAAGAGATGGAAGGGACCAGAAAGGGGCACGCTTGGGGTGGACACAGCTCTGTCTACAAGGGTGTCGCAAGGCTGTTGCCTGGCGCGTGTGACCAGAGTGCTTGGCAAGGGCCTGCTGCCGATCCCTGGACGCTAGGCCGACTCTATCACCTGAGCGCTCCCACGTGGCTCTGGCTCTGGGCCTGGACCTGTGGGAGGCAGGTTCCGGGCGGGCTGGCAACCTGTTTTCAGCAGCGCGCAAGAGCCTGGGCGCCCCAGTCTGGCCTGAGAACAAGTCTATTGCTCTGCAAAGAGCGGAGAGGTGGGCGGCGGCAGGGCTGGGTGGACGGGCTGCAGGTGGCCCAGCCGCGCTGGACCCTGTGGGCAGGCGTCAGCTCAACCCTGACCTGCCCGGTGGGTCGTGGAGCAGGGCCAAGTCCTGAGGCTGTGACAGAATGCCTCCCGGCCCCTCCGGTCACCGTTTCACCTTCTTATCGCGGAGTAGCAATTTCGAACCAGCCTGCGCAATTCAATAATTTAGCGAGAGCCTGTCTCAAAATACAAAATAAGGAGGCCAGAGGATATATCTCATGTGCAGGTCCAAGGTTCAATTCCCAGTGCCTTTATTTTATTTTATTTTATTTTTTCTTTGTCTTTTTGAGACAGGGTCTCCCTATGCAGTTCAGGCTGGCCTTGAGCTCACTTTGTAGCCCAGGCTGGTCTCGAACTCGCAACAATGCTCCTGCCTCAGCCTCCCGAGTGCTGGGATTGCAGGTGTGCGCCACCACGCCCGGCTCCAGTTCCCAGTGCCTTAAAAAAAAAAAAGCGGTATCACCCACTAGGTTTGGTACAGCAGACTGCAAGCACAGGCCACGGACGTCAAATTTTCCCGCGTGAGATGAAGGGGCAGCCAGGTCCCCCAAGCAGCACAGCAGCCTCGCAGGCGCACCCCCTACGTGCACGACCCCACCGGGCGACGGACTGTCCAGCCCCGCCGCGATCAGGCCACGACACCAGGCCGCGCACGCTCTGCTCGCGGCAGCCCCGCCCATCTCCCCACCCGAGGCCCCGCCCACTCCCTGCTGCCCAGATCCCCGGCGGGGCCTCCAGACTACAAGTCCCAGAAACCTCCGGGAGCCGGCTTAGAGGTGGGGTCGGCGCGGCAGCCAATGGGGAGGAGCCTTGGCTCTCAGGCTAGGGATCGCGTGTGGCCAATCGCGGCGCCGCGCTCGGCGTGAGCCGATGCGGGCGGGGCGGGGCGCGCCGGACCCGGACAAAAGCCGGATCCCGGGCGGCCGCTGGCGGCCGGAACGCGGGCGCTGGCGAGCGTTCTGGAGCGGAGCTTCAAGGAGGCGTAAGTGCGCGGCGGTTCCCGGCGGGCGGGCGGGCCCCGTCCCGGAGCTCCAGCCTCTCCTCCCAGCCCGGAACCGTGTGGGGCGCGCGGCTGCGTCCGCCCGAAGTTTAGGGTCCCGCCC
>NW_004955451.1:16057655-16091153 GCF_000276665.1 Chinchilla lanigera | reverse complement strand
CTGCTGCGGAGCGGGGAACGGGGCGCGGCGCACACTCGCCGCCCGCCCGGCCCCACCTTCCCCGCTTCGGCTTCGCTGTTCGCGGGTCAGCGCTCGGCTTTGGGGGCGCGGGCGCGGAGCCAGCCGGTAGACCAGAGGGGACCTCGCGCCCCTCAGCTTCCTCAGCAGCTGCGGGACGGGGCGGGCAGAGCCCCAGACACCCGGCGGCCAGCGTCTCCATCTCCTCTGACCCCGCGGGCAGAGAGAGCCCGCATCGTCCTGGGACGGCCCGGCCTCTTAGAGAAGCCCAGCCCTGCAGACCCTAACTGTCCTTCCCGGCCTTCCCGGGGGAGACCCTGATAGCCTCCCGCCAGCCCTCTGCCGGGCGGGCCGTGTCCCAGGCGTGCCTGCCTGGGGCACCGGCTCCTCTCGTTCAGCTGCTGCGGCCTCAGGGCTGCTGGGCGAACTCAGTCCGGGTCACCAGTGTGCAGACAGCACCCCATTCGGCTCCGCGCTCCCTCCGCCAGAGCGCTCGCGCCAGTCCCAGTTCCACACGGTGACTTCTTACTACAACGCTTCGTGCATTTACCTGTTACCAGCGGCAGACCTGTGGTCCAAGCTCTGCCGCGAAACCGCCCACCACAAGTTTAACGGTTCAGCTACGGGGTGGGAGGACCAGCCTCAGAAACTGGGGGGGTCCCCAGATCCAGATTGGTACATACCGACCTGTTGGAGTGAATACTCGTGTCTGGCTGTGCTGCATACATTTTCCTCCCACTCTACAGAGGGTGAGACCGCAGCTGGGGAGACTTCAGGATCCCGACGAGCGGTGGGGTTCCTCTCCGCCTCCGCCAGCCCCCTCCCTGGCTCGGGTCCCCTCCTGGTTCCTGAGCTGCTGCCTTAGTGACTGTGCAGAGCCGGACTCTGTCCTGTTGCTCTGCGCGCCCATTCAAAACCATCCCATCTGAGCCGGCGTGCTCTTGGCAAACCTCTTGCCTCGGTAAACTGCAGGTCTCTCCAGTACCGTGTCCCTGTCCTCTTCTCTCCAGCCGCCCTTCCAGAGACCCTTGGAGGTGGGCCGCTGGGTTTGAGGTTTGCTCTGGGGCTTAGGAAATTGTGATTTCTTTTTTTTTTTTTTTTTTTTTGAGACAGGGTCTCGCTCTGCAGTTCAGGCTGACCTTGAGCTCACTTTGTAGCCCAGGCTGGTCTCAAACTTGCAACAATCCTCCTGCCTCAGCCTCCCAAGTGCTGGGATTATAGACGTGCACCACCACACCTGGCTGTGGTTTCTTTAACTGCAGAAGGTTCTGCTTCGGGTCCAGTCTCATGGCAAGACCTGGTGGGGGCTTCCTGTCTTGCCACTCCTGCGGGCTGAGGGTGGGCGGCCGCTGCCCCCTCCTCCCTGCCCAATGGGCCCTCTCTGTGGAAGGGGGAGGGGGTGTACCCATTCGATTTCACGACCAGTTTTTCTGGTCTGAGTCAAGAAGGTTGGGAAAGGCACTGGAGTGGGTGGGGGTGGGGAGTGGGGAGGCTCCTCGGAGCCTCAGGGAGAGGGACAGGGCGGGGGCGTGCTTCCTGAGCCCCTCCGGACCAGCCTGTGCTGGGGCAGACAGGCTGGATGCTCATGCCCACTGTGCTGAGCTGGCAGGGAAGCCACCTGCTAGGGTCAGGACCTGGAGCCCAGCAGAACAGCGAGCTGCGGGATGGACTGCGGGACGGGCCCAGCCTCCTGGGCGTGTGCCTGGCCAGCAGACCGGCCTGCTGCTGCCTTTACTGGGACCTGACGCTCCCCCTGGGTCCCCACGTGGAGGCAGGAGTGATGGGCGTGGTCCGGCCAATCTCTTGGCCAGTGGGGTTTGTTTTCTCTCCCCCCCAGCTCCTCACAAGGGCCGGTTGTGTGGGGAGGGGACAGGGAGCTCCCCCCCACAGACCCTTCTGAGGGTCGGGGCACGTGGGCATGGCCCTTGGAGAGCGTCTTCGGGGGCCTCAGGGTGAGTGTTGGGGCTCAAGTCCTGCTGATTAGTGGGCTTCTTGGGTGACTGGTCAGAGCCCCTCTGAGGCCTTTGTCTAAGAAATGGTTGTGACTCAGTGCCCTTCTGCTGATAGGAGCCCCCTCCAGGGGCGGGGACCAGACCCAGGCCGGGGCACGGGCTAGGCCAGCGCTCTGCCGAGCCGCACCCGAGCCCTCCCCATGTTCTGAGGAGGCTGCTTGGCTCAGTCAGAAGTGACGGTGCTGGGGGTCCCCAGGGAGGGTCTGTTTTGCTTGCAGCCGGCAGTGGCTGACTCACAGGGCGGTGGGATGTGCCGAGGTCACGGTCTGCCCGCCTGTGGTGTCATCAGTGCCATGCTCCGGATGGGTGTCCGGAAGGCCTGGCTCTGGACTCCTGCTTGTCCAGGGGAATTAGGTCGGGAAGACAGGGTGGGCTTTGGGAGCGCGCGAGGTGGGGCCCCCCAAGCTGTGCCCAGCGGGAGGCTCCGCAGCTGTGCTGGCCTGTGTGCGTGTCAGGGTGTGGGGCCGGGCCAGGCCGTACCTCCTGCCGCGTTGAGGAAGTGGGGAGCCAGTGTCAGTGCCAGCGTGCTCACGGGAGGGGTAGTGTTGTGTCGTCCTGTGGGGCAGCCCTTTTACCCCCCTGAGAGAAGCCCAGGCCCAGCGTGGTGCCCCGTGGCTGCAGGGGGCGGGGTCTACTCAGCCGCCTTGTCCCCGTCCTTGTCCCCACCGAGTCCCCACTGACAGTGCCTCTCTCGCAGGGAGACAAGGTCCCTCTGCAGCCATGTCCGCCAAGGCCATCTCGGAGCAGACGGGCAAAGAGCTGCTGTACAAGTACATCTGCACCACCTCGGCCATCCAGAACCGCTTCCAGTATGCCCGGGTCACCCCTGACACCGACTGGGCCCGCCTGCTGCAGGACCACCCCTGGCTGCTAAGCCAGGTGAGCCCCCCATCCCCAGCGAGGACCACGAGTGTGCCAGACGGCTGTCCCAAGGGACCGGTGGGGGCTGCGGGGGCTGAGCAGGGCCTTGGGCTCCCAGCTGATGGGCACTGGAGCACGGCCTTAGAACTAGACCGCTCATTAACCACGCGGCTGGTGCCCGTCAGGCGTCTGAGTTTGAGATCCTCCGTCTGGCAGACAGGCCGGCCTGCGAGCGTGGGGATTAGCGGCCTGTCAGAGGGCATTTGCTGTGCCGCCTGGCATTAGGTGGCCACAGAGACACCAAGGCTGTGTCTGGGCAGTGGAGATCTGGGAAGAGTGCAGGGCCCCGGGGCAGGGCCAGCGCCGAGGGGCGTGGGCTTCCTGCCTGGAGCTGGGGGCTGCCGGTTGGGCCTGATGTGCCGGGGTTCAGATGGGGGTGCGGCTGAGGGCCGGCTCCTCAGCTGTCTGCCACCCCGGCTGTGTGTCCGGCCTCCCTTGGGGCTCGTGGCTGGCCTGTGTTTGAGGGGTCACAGTGGGTGTTTCTGAGGTCCGAACCCTGCCCAGCCCGTCTGAGTCAGCAGGGCTGGGGCTGGGTGGGTGAAGGGTGCGCCGCGCCACGCTGGCTGTGTGGCCCCAGGCTGTGCCTAGACCCTCACCCTCAGCCAGGCGCAAACCCCTGTCCTTGCAGAGCCTGGTGGTCAAGCCCGACCAGCTGATCAAGCGGCGGGGGAAGCTGGGCCTGGTCGGCGTCAACCTCACCCTGGAGGGGGTCAAATCCTGGCTGAAGCCGAGGCTGGGACAGGAGGCCACGGTGAGTAGATGCGGGGGTGGCGCGCGCAGGCGAAGCGACGGTGGCCATGGCCACCTCCAGCTCTGCGGGGCTGTGGCTCTGCCCGCACCAGCGCTTCCTCCCCAGAGAGTCCCAAGAGCGTCCGGACATGATGGCGGCCCCAGTGCCACCAGCCCTGGTGGAGTGGGGCCTGGGGCCTCCAGGAGCCGCTTGCTTCTTTTTCCTTTTTTTTTTTTGGTTTCCTGTCTTTTTGAGGCAGGGTCTCACTATGTAGTTCAGGCTGACCTTGAGCTCACTTTGTAGCCGAGGCTGGCCTGAACTCAAAACAATCCTGGATCCTCCTGTCTCAGCCTCCCAAGTGCTGGAATTAGAGGTGTGTGCCACCACGCCCGACTTGTTTTTGTTTTTTTGAGACAGGGTCTCACTACCTAGTTTGGGCTGATCTTGAATTCATCTCGTAGACCAAGCTGGCCTTATCTGGTAGGAATCTTTCTGCCTCAGCCTCCTAAGTGCTGGGATTACAGGCAAGCACCACCACGCCCAGCCCTGGAGCTGGTTTTTTGTTTTGTTTTGGTTTGGTTTGGTTTGGTTTGTTTTTTTTGTCTCTTTGAGACAGGATCTCACCATGCAGTTCAGGCTGGCCTTTCACTCAGTTTGTAGGTCAGGCTGGCCTTGAACTTGCAACGATCCTCCTGCCTCAGCTTCCCAAGTGCTTGGAGCTGCTTTCTTGCTAGGTTCTGAGAAAGGTCACTGTGGCTCATGTGATGTGCACACCAGGTTTGCGGATGGAGACATCTTCCTCCTTATGGGGCTTCCTTGGAGCAGGGGTTTTGTTACAGAGGCACTGGGGATGGAACTAGGTTCCACTAGGGCCTTGTGCCCGCTTGGTGAGTGCTCTGCAGCTGAGTTACACCCAGGCCCTTTTAGATTCATTTTGCATGGAAGTCTCCTCGAGTGGCCCAGGCTGGCATCTGACCTGCAGTCTTCCTGCCTCAGCCTCTTGAGGGGCTGGGCTTGCCGTCCTGCGCCACATGCCTGGCCACAAAGCTGTCTTCCTGTTTGGGTCCTGGTTTCTGTTTTTTTTATTGTTGTTGTTGTGTTCCAATACTGGGAATCGAACTCACGATCTCACGCTTGCCAGGCAGGAGCTGTGCTGCTGAGCTAAATCCCCAGCCCCGTGGGTCCTGGTTTCTGGTCCTCAAAGGTAGAGAGGGATCCTGCAGTTGGGAGAGTCTGGGGACAGAGGGCCCTGCTCTGCGGGTCCCAGGCTCTGAGCAGGGGGTGATGGGCCAAGGCTGCATGGCGTCCCCAGGCGGTCCTCATGTGCCTTCTCCTCGGATGGCCCTCGGAGGGGGTCGGGGACGGCTGGCTGGCGGGCAGCCGAGGCTCATCAGCTCTGACAGATCGCTGTCTGGTCCCTGACTCAGCAGTGACGCACGGCCGGGCGGGGGGTCGCGCGGGGACGAGGGCTGTCTGGCCTCTGCTGCTGCCAGCGCCGCACTCCGCCTGATTAGCACCGCAGGCTGCCGGCCTCGCGGCTGGACCTGTGAGCAGAAGTCTCCCCAGTGGGCTCTGCCCCACCTGCAGCCCAAGCTCGAGCTCCTCCCTGGCTGTCCATGCCCTCCCCAGGACAGACAAGCAGAGTGCTACCCCCGCAGTACCCTTATCTGAGCTCCGCGATGATCCGTGGCCTGGCTGGGAGGGAGATGACTTCTGATCCTATACTGTATTTATTTATTTTTGAGACAGGGTCAGGCAGTGTAGTCCAGGCTGGCCTTGAATCCATGGCAATCTTCCTGCCTCGGCCTCCCAAGTGCTGGTGTGACAGGTGTGCGTCACCATGCTCTCCTGAGGGCCTCTTGAGCTTAGGGTTCTGGGACCCCATTGTCCGGTTTCTAGAAGCAGTTCCTGGTGTTCAGGTGGTGCTGTTTGTGCCCCCATCTCCTCCTTTGGAGGAGGAGGTGCCGTCTGTTTAAGCTTCTTCGCCCCTCGCTTTCTCGCCAGGTGGGCAAGGCCAGGGGCTTCCTCAAGAACTTCCTGATCGAGCCCTTCGTGCCACACACTCAGGTACACGTGGGTGCGGGCTGGGCCCCTCCCGCCTGTCCCCTCAGGGCGAGCAGAGGCCTCACAGGAGGGGAGAGGCCTGGGCATCCAGCTTTCGGAGCTGCCCCACGGGCCCGAGCAGAGATCCGCAGGGCAGGGTTAGGGCGGGCACCAGGCCATCCATGCGGGGATGAGGGGACGTGGGGGGGTCCCTCCCAGGTGGGGCCCCGTCTGTGGTCCCCGAGGGAGGTGGCTGACGGTGCCCATCTGGACCGGGCGGCAGGGGGGGTCCCCATCAGTGCCCTCACACCGCGTCCTGCTCCAGGCAGAAGAGTTCTACGTATGCATCTACGCCGCCCGCGAGGGGGACTATGTCCTCTTCCACCACGAGGGCGGCGTGGACGTGGGCGACGTGGACGCGAAAGCCCAGAAGCTGTTGGTCGGCGTGGATGGGAAGCTGTGTGCCGAGGACATCAGGAAACACCTGCTGGTGCACGCGCCCACGGACAAGAAAGAGTTGAGTGTGCCCGGTGCAGGGAGGGCGGCGGCAGAGAGGCATCAGTATGCACCACGCCGCCTGCACCCCGCTGTCTGCCACTTCCGCACCAAGCCTGGCAGCTCCGTTCCGCCTCAGTGGCCATGAGTGACGTCCAGGGAGCAGCGTGGGGGCCAGCGGGTGGGGTCAGCAGGGGAGCTGTCACGCTGGGGAGAGACAAGTGGCTATGGGTGGGGAATCAGGGCCCAAGCTGGCCCCTGGGTGACAGCCCCTTCCCTGTCCCACAGGGTCCTGGCCAGCTTCATCTCCGGCCTCTTCAACTTCTACGAGGACCTGTATTTCACCTACCTCGAGATCAACCCCCTGGGTAACGGCTTTGCTGGTGCGGTGGGCAGGGGTCCGTGGCCTCGGGCCCCGGGGCCTGTGGTGACCTGGCCTCATTCTTCAGATACCGGGACTGTGCTGGCCTGGGCCTCATGAGCGCAGGTGCTGGCACCTGGGTTCGCAGTGCCCACGCTACGCCCCGCCATTGTCCTCGTTGGCCCTGCCATGGCCCTTGGAGGCCTCCTGTCCCAAGTGTCCCCACTCCCACCCCAGACTGGTCAGTACTTGGCCCCGGCGGCCTCCAGGCCTCACGGCTGTGAAGGTGGCAGCTGGTATGGGAGGGTCGCGGCCGCTGCTGGCTCTGGCCAGGCCCTCCTGGGGCAAAGTCCAGGCCGCGGGAGGGAAGGAGGCGCTCAGGCTGCTGTGCAGATGGCCGCGTACTGATTTAATTAGCTAAATGGCCGGGAAGGGAGGACTGCTGTCCAGCCAGGGGGCAGGGGCCAGCCGTGCTGGTGGGGGCCCAGCGCCCACAGCTCCTCCCCGGCTGCTTGCCAGGAGGCCAGGCAGAGAAGCTTGGGGATTCGTGCCCATGTGCTCCTTCAGCACTCCGAATTTATTTTTAATCTTTATTATTACATTTTGTTTTGTATTGAGACAGCTCAGTTGTAACCCAGGCTGACTTCAATCCTCCTGCCTTGGCCGCTTGAGTATTGGGATTACAGGCATGGGCTACCATGCCAGGTTTTTTATTTTATTGTATTTTATTTTATGCTACTTTATTTTATTTATTTATTTTTTGGTACTGGGGATCGAACTCAGGACCTTGCACTTGCCAGGAGGATGCTTGTGCCATATCCCCAGTCCTGTTTTGTTTTGTTTTGTTTTATTTTATTTGTCTGTTTGAGACAGGGTCTTGCTATGCAGTTCAGGATGGCCTTAAGCTCAGACTGGCTTCGAATTTACAGTGATCCTCTTGCCTCAGTCTCCCAAGTGTAGCACAGGCTGACCTCGAATTTACAATGATCCTCCTGCCTCAGCCTCCCAAGTGCTGGAATTACAGGCGTGTGCTACCGTGTTCAGCATTTTATTTTAGAAAAGAAGTTTTTTGAGACAAGGTCTCACTGTGTAGTCCAGTTTGGGCTTATTGGGCTTGAACTCACTGTGAAGCCTAGGCTGGCCTCTGACACCTCGTAGTCCTCCTACCTCAGCCTCCCAAGTGCTGGGACTATAGGCATGTACCACTGTGCCCAGTTTGTATTTTATTAATAGATTTTGGTGCTGGAATTGAACCCAGGACCTTGGACATGCTGATAAGCACACACTTTGACTGCACTACACTATGCAAGACACTTTTTTAAGTGACAGGACTTGGGTGGGTGACGGGTTAAATATTTAAAGCAGAAGAGTATAGCATTTTGTCTTAGTTTATTTTATTTCATTTTGAGACAGGGTCTCACTGTGTAGCCCAGGCTGGCCTCAAACTCATGACCATCCTCCTGCCTCAGCCTCTTGAGTGCTGGGATGACAGGTGTGGGTCACCAAACCTGGCTTTGGACTTTATAAGATGTCTGAAAGTTGTCATGGCAATGAATACAGATCTTTCTGTCCTATTAGGCAGAGGGCCAAGGGTAGGAAATCATTTTAATTATTTTTTTTTCCTTTTGTGGCACTAGGAATTGAACCTAAGACCTTTATGATATACTGTACCCCCAGTCCTTTTTAAAATTTGAGAAAGGGCCAGGGATATAACTCAGTGGCACAAGTGCCTGCCTGGCATGCACAAGGTCCTAAGTTCAATTCCTGGTACCAAAAAAAAAAAACACCTAAAATTGGAGACAAGGCCTAGCTAAGTTACTCAGGCTGGGCTGGACCTTGCAGTCCTCCTGCCTCAGCCTCCCAGAGTGTTGTGATTACAGGTGTGCGCCACCACACCCAGCGTAAAACCCGTCCTTTTGCTGTGCTGTGTCTCTGGAGGCTGCTCTGGCCCCTGGCTCATGAGGGACCCACGGGGCTGTCGGGAGAGCTTGGTGTAGGTTCGAGGGTTGCTGGTCACCTGGAGCAGCGGCCAAGTCCGCCGCCTCTGCTTGTCTTGCAGTAGTGACAAGAGACGGCGTTTACGTCCTTGACTTGGCGGCCAAGGTGGACGCCACCGCTGACTACATCTGCAAAGTGAAGTGGGGCGACATAGAGTTCCCTCCCCCGTTTGGGCGCGAGGCCTACCCCGAGGTTAGTCGGGTCGCAGACGAGAGGGCGGTGGCGGGCCTGCCGGGGACAGAGTGACTCATCCAAGGCAGCCTCTGGCCCCCTCCCAGACTGTGTGTTTGGCTGGGGCAGGAGCAGGAGAAGCATTTAATTTGCTTAAAATCCCAGCGGGGTGGGGGCGGGCTGCGCTGGCTTTGAAGCCAAAAAGCCTTTTAGCAGCCAAGCAATCAGCCTCCCGGGGCTCCTGCTGGATCTGCTTGACTTGCTGCTTCTCCGCAGTGATTTCCGGCGGCCTCTGCAGGCCAGCCAGGCAGGGAGTGCTCCTCCCGAGAGTCCTTGTCCTTGAGAGGTGCTCCCGGCAGCCTCTGGGCTGTCAGCGGGGTGCGTGGGGCTGAGGGGCACAGGGGCGCCTGTGTCGTCACCCACTGTAGCGATGGTGGCCTGGATGATTTGGGGACTTGGACATCCGGTCTTGTCCCGGCACGCGGGGCTGGCCCAGGAGGGTGTCCCCGTGGCCACCTGTTGTGTCTGCTCCCCAGGAAGCCTACATCGCAGACCTGGACGCCAAGAGCGGGGCCAGCCTGAAGCTGACCTTGCTGAACCCCAAGGGCAGGATCTGGACCATGGTGGCCGGGGGTGGCGCCTCCGTGGTGTACAGGTGACCGCAGGGGATGCTGTGGGTGGGTCTCTGGGTCCCTGCCTCGCTGTGGCCAGGACCTGCCCGGGGACAAGAGCATGGTGACGTCATGCTGCACGGTCTGCAGCTGTAGGTCTGCTTCAGGATGGTGTGACTTTCACAAATTTTTGTAATACAAGGGGTAGAACCCAGCCAGGGCTTTTTCACTGAGCTGCATCCCCAGCCTTTTAAAACAATTTGAAGTTCCCCAGGCTGAGCTGGATATCGTGGTTCTCCTGCCTTAGCCTCTCAATTTTTTTTATTTTTTGGTCTCAAATTGCAGTTCAGGCTGGCCTTGAGCTCACTTTATAGCCCAGCCTGGTCTCAGACTTGCAATGATCCTCCTGCCTCAGCCTCCCGAGTGCTGGGATTACAGGCGTGTGCCACCATGCCTGGCTCAGTCTCTCAAATGCTGGGATTTTAGGAATGTACCAGCAAGCCCTGAATTTTTGTTTTTGTTTTTGTTTTGTGTTTTGAGCCTGGGCTAGTCTCACATTCTTGGTTCTCCTGCCTGGCCTCCCGAGTGCTGGAGTTAGAGTGCGTAGGGCCGTGTACCCCAGGCAGAAGTGTAACAAGTACAGCGTGTGAACCAGAGCGTGAGAGCTGCCTGGCTCCCCGCCATTCCTCCAACCAGGTGCCCTGGTGGCTGCACTGTTCCGTCATCCTAGGCAGGCTGTGCCTGGGTAAATACTAGTTGTTGAGTTTGGTTTGGTTTTTCTGAGACAGGGTCTTTCTATGTAGCCCAGGCTGGCCTGGAACTTGCAGTGTTTCTCCTGCCTCAGCCTCTCCTGAGTGCCAGGATACTAGTAGTTTATAGAACCACTGGGGTTGCGTCCTATACCCTTCACGGTACAGTAATTGGCAGCTGCTTTTCTAGAAGCATGGTAGCTGCTGCCCTGATGGACGCAGCTCTGCTGCTGCCTCAGTAGCCACGGTTGTAAACAAATAAACAAATGAGAAAAACCACAAAAGGGCCTGGCATATAGCTCAGTGGCATAAGTGTTTGCCTAGCAAGGCTGAGGTCATGAGTTCAATTCCCGGTACAAAAAAAAAAAAAGTAGCCACAGTTGTGTGTGCTGGGTGCCCAGCGGGGCTCCGCAGCGAGCACTTCTGGCAGGTGAGAGCCCGATAGCACCGTTGACCGCCGCGAGAGCCCAGAGTCAGGTCAGCGCCAGCGCGGGTGCCCTGTGCCACAGCTGGCCCTGAGCGCTGTCTCTCCGCAGTGACACCATCTGTGACCTGGGGGGCGTCAACGAGCTGGCCAACTACGGGGAGTACTCGGGCGCCCCCAGCGAGCAGCAGACCTATGACTATGCCAAGACCATCCTGTCGCTCATGACGCGCGAGAAGCACCCGGATGGTGAGCTGCGGGTGTGCCCGGGTGTGCGTGGGCACAGACAGGCTCGCAGACGCTCCTCCCAGGCGGCCCTGCCTGGGGCAGTGGGAGCAGCTGGGTGCCCGGAGTCACGAGGCTGTGGTTCCAGGCTGCTCACGTAACTTAGGGCCTCAGTTTCCCCTACTGCAGGGTGGCAGAGAGGCAGCGCAGCACCTGTCTGTGAGGCCCTGTCCGTGGGATGGGGCGGGTGTTCGGGCCGATGCCACTGACCCGGGCCCTGTGACCTGCCAGCCTCCCCACCTGCCCGGCATCTGTGGCTCCCTCAGGCCACCGGGGCATCCAGATGCCAGCTGGGTTCTAGGGCTTCCTAGGGGAGAGGGAGGGCCCGGGCCCTGGGTGGGTAATGGAGAGGCGCTGGCTGTGTGGCTGTGCCGCCCGCTGCTTCCTGACGCCTCTGAGGGCTGGCCCTTGCCCTGCTGCTGGCCTCAGGGTGGCTGCAGTGCTCGACTCTGATCTCTTCTCCTCTGCCCTCCGGTTGCAGGCAAGATCCTTATCATCGGCGGCAGCATCGCCAACTTCACCAACGTGGCTGCCACCTTCAAGGTATGAGGCATGCAGCGTGCGAGTGCGGAGCGGGGCCCAGCTGGCCCGGGCTCGGCTCCCGGCCCCTTCTCTTGGTTTGTTGGTTGCTGCTGGAGATGGGGCCACCCTAGGTCCTAGCCGGGCTGCTGGGCAGAAGCAGCCATGCCCAGGACCTCAGCCTCTGTCCCAGCCAAGGAAGGCCGAGTTCCGCTTTCCGCCTCCCCAGGACCTTCCCGAGGGGCCTTGCTCACACTGCGGCTGTGGGTGCGCCGCGCGGCTAATCAGAAGGGCTGGGGATGCAGCTCAGGGCACAGGCCCCGGCTTTGTCCCCAGTGCTGGAAATGAAAGATGCCAGTCATCAAGGCTGGCTGACCCGAGTCCCCTTCCAGGTGGCCACTCCACCGTCACGCTCAGGGACCCCGTTCAGGCCACATGTTTTCAAAGTACTAAAGTGGTCAAATTGGCCTTGTTTTTTGTTTTTGTTTTGTTTTTGTTTTGTCTTTTTGAGACAGGGTCTCGCTGTGCAGTTCAGATTGGCCTTGAGCTCACTTTGTAGCCCAGGCTGGTCTTGAACTTGCAACGATCCTCCTGCCTCAGCCTCGGGAGTGCTGGGATTACAGGCGTGCGCCACCACACCTGGGCAGAATGGGCCTTGGAGACCATTGTGTGGAGGAGGCTGGGCCTCTTCCAGTGCTGCTGCCATGGGGGCCCCAACTCCCCTGATGTGGCCACAGGTCTGAAAGTGCAGCCTCTCCATGCTTCTGGTTTTATTTTATCCAGTGCTGGGAACTGAGCCCAGGGCCTTGTACGTGCTAGGCAGGTGCTCTACCACTAACTGCACCCCAGCCCTGTTTTGAGTCTTTTTCTTGTTTTTTTTTTTTTTGTACTGAGAATTAAACTCAGGACCTTACACTTGCGAGGCAGATGCTGTGCCACTGAGCTAAATTGCTGGACCCCTAAGCTTTATTTTGAAGCAGAGTCTTGCTTAGTTGTCCAGTCTGACCTTGAACTTGCGATCCTGCTGCCTCAGCCTCCTGAGTCTTTCAAGTTTCTTAAGGAAATTTTGTCACTGTAGGAAACGGTACCTCTAAGGATCCTTGCATAGGACCCTAACGTTGATCCTCTGCACCCCAACAGTAGTAGGGTCTGAGAACAACCAGAGACAGGTCAGAGACAGGTCAGAAGTGAAATCAGTGGGCCGCGCTGAACAGAGAGCCCTGCACGGCCTGCTCTGGGAGCCTCGACGCCCAGCTGCCACTCCCGCCCCCGCCCTGCCATGTCCCCGGCTGGCCCCGGCTGCTGCTTTGCATCTCAAGGTGTGAGCGAGTGGCCTGCGACCGCCTGGCTCAGCGCGTCCCTGTTGTCCTTTTGCGCTCGCAGGGCATTGTGAGAGCGATTCGTGACTACCAAGGTCCCCTGAAGGAGCACGAGGTCACCATCTTCGTCCGGAGAGGCGGCCCCAACTACCAGGAGGGCTTGCGGGTGATGGGCGAAGTGGGTAAGCTGGGGCTGCGCCCCCCCAGTCCCTGGGGTCCCTGGCGTCCTCCGGGCCGTGGGCTCTGGGTGCTCCTTGCTTTTGGTACTGCCCTCTCCTCTCTCCTGCTTTATTTTGTTTTGTTTTGGCAGTGCTGGGGTTGCCCCCCCAGGCTCTTTGCACTGAGCTGTATCCCAAGCTTTTTCTCCTTTTCTGTTTTGAGCCAGCGTCCTGGTGGGTTGCCCAGGCTGACTTGAACTTGTGCTCCTCCTGCCCCAGCCTCCCAGAGTGCCAGGATGACAGACACAGCCTCTGCCCCTGTCTCTCTATATCCGCATTTGTGTTCTGCCTGTGTTCTCTGTCCCCCCAGACAGAGGGCCTGTCACAGCCTGTGGGGGGCTGGAAAGCATTGCATAGGAAACAAAGCCAGGCTTGGGGGTGTGCACCTGACATCCATGCACTCTGGGAAGCTGAGGCAGGAGGAGCGCAGGTTCAAGGCCAGACTGGACTACATAGTGATGCAGCAGGATCTTGTCTCAAAATAAAAATTAGAAGGGCTTTAGGGATGTAGCTCAGTGTGAAAAGCTTGGGTCCAGTTCCTTGTCATGTAAGGAATGTGCTGGGCGCCCCGCGGGGCCGGGTTTTGTGGGGTCTTCTTTGTAATGTGGGGGATTGAACCCAGGCCTTGTGTGGCGTGCAGCCCGCACCACTGAGCCACACGGCAGCCCTGGGCGCCTAGCTCAAGCACACTTGGCCCATAGAGTTCAGGACACCTCCCGGAATGTCAGGGGTGGCAAAGCAGGGAGGGGTGAGGCGCGGAGGTGACGTCTGAGTACAGGCCTGGAATCATGGGTATGGTAGCGGGACCCGGGTGCAGTGGCACGGGTCACAAGGGAGATGGGCCAGGGAGCAGCACCGGTGACTCACTGGGATCCTTCTGCTTCAGCCTCCCAAGTGCTGGGATGACATGCATATCACTGCCCGGCTAGTGGCTGGTTATAAAGTGCGGCCCCTGCTGCTGAGGTGCTCCTGTGGGGCAGGCCTGCCTGTGGTGCTCTGGAGGGGACAAATGGCAGGACAGGAACTGCACCCTCCCAGCAGAGACAAGCTGTTCTCTTCCTGTTCTCCTCCAAACACCAAACCCCTGAACCCCTTGCCGCAGTGCTGTGTGCTGCTTTGCCCTTGCCTGCTGTGAAAACTTCAATCCGGTCACAGATTGGATAATGTCAGGCACGGTGACTCTGGCCTCCAGTCCCAGCTACTCAGGAGGCTGAGGCAGGAGGATTCTAAGTTCGAGTCCAGCCTGGGTAATTTATTGACTTGGTGAGATCCTGTGTCACACTAAGATAAAACATAACAGGGCTGGGACGGAGCTCGGGGCAGAGCGCTTTCCCACTCCAGGTTTGGCCTAGGTCCTCCAGAAGAGGCCGTGGGGACACAGAGGATGCCATTAGCTCAGAATCTGCCTGGTGTGGTGGCCAGGAGCCCTGAAGCCACCAGGGCTCTCAGCAGGTGGCCCTGGGACGCAGGGAAGGACAGGGGAGGCTCACAGTGGGCCCTGCAGTCCCACTGAGACAGTGTCATCCGGGTCAGCGTCTCCTGGTGTGGGAGGAGGGGATCAAGGACAGGAATTTGCCCTGAGGTGGGAGAGGCCTGAGGGTTGCAGAGGAGCTTTATACCACAAAGCAACCAGGGCTCCCAGTGCGCCAGGTCATCGGCGCTCGCTGAGGTCACCAGTGCTCACCCGCAGGACGAAAGCCGGCTAAATTAAACCAGGAATGGGCCTGCGAGGCGCCGGGCCGCAGTCAGGGTCTGCAGGCGCCTTCTGACCTCTGTTTGACCGAAGGGGTGCATTAGTAGAAGAAAAGGAAGAGCCGTTTTCCAGGCAGGCAGGCAGGCATGGAGCTGTCACGGGGGCCTCCGGCCCCTCGCTGCCACCCCCTCATATGGCGGCCCGGCGGCACTGTCTGCCTGGCGCACGTTAGCTCCAGTCCCAGGCTCCTGGTGTCCCAAGGCCCGGTCGTCTGCGTGTGTCTTCTGCCGCGCTCCCTGTCCGGCTATGCCCCTCTCGTCCGCAGGGGCCTTGGGATAGGTGCTGGGTGGCAGGGCCTGCGTCTGGAGCCCCTGCGTGGAGCTCGGCTGTCCAGGACTTCTCTGGCGTCTCGGTCACCGCCTCTTCTCCCGCCCCTAGGGAAGACCACAGGCATCCCCATCCACGTCTTTGGCACAGAGACACACATGACGGCCATCGTGGGCATGGCCCTTGGCCACCGGCCCATCCCCAACCAGCCCCCCACGGCGGCCCACACCGCCAACTTCCTGCTCAACGCCAGCGGGAGCACGTCGGTAGGTGCCGCCGACCCCGACAGCCCTGCCGTGGCACTCGGAGACGCGCTGGGCGGCGGGTCTCTGCGCAGGCTTCTTGTGCCCTGGTGGTGGTGTGGGGAATGGGAAGAATCACTCAGATTTAAGGGCAGAGTTGAGGGCCAGGGGTCGAGCTCAGCAGCACAGCACCTGCCTGGCAAGTGCAAGGTCCTGCGTTTGATTCCTGGCACACAAAAAAAGCTGTGTTCATCAGCTAGTTATGGTGGCACACACCTGTGATTATGACACTCAGGAGGCTGAAGCAGGCTTACCTCGAGTTAAAGGCTGTCTGATCTACATCGCATGATCCTGTCTCAAAAAAGCCAAATAATGAATGAGTAGCACCAGAGCTGAGTAGAAGCCAGCCCTCCTTGCTGAGCACGAGCCTTGGGCAGGTTCCCCCGCCCGGCCCCCGACTCCCTGTTGTCCCAGCTCAGGAGTGGGCAGATCGTGCTTCTAGAGCGGCTCAGTGGGGTTGGAGCAGCGGGTCGTCCTCCTGAGTGATGTCTTGGGGACGTGGGGAGCTGTGAGCCGCCCAGGCTCTCCCTGTGGTCCTCAGCCCTCTCTCCTCTGCCGCCCAGACCCCGGCCCCGAGCAGGACTGCGTCTTTCTCCGAGTCCAGGGCTGAGGAGGTGGCTCCTGCGAAGAAGGCCAAGCCGGCTGTGCCCCAGGGTGAGTTCCAGGGCTCAGACGGGCTCCCGGCGCCCTGGGCGTGGTCTCCTCCCTCTTCCTGCTGCGGTTCCTCTCCCCTCTCCTCTCCCCTCCCCGCTCCCCTCCTCTCCCCTGCCCCTTCCTCCCCACTCCTGGCCCAGTGGGAAGCAGCTCAGGCCTGCCTGCTGCAGCGGGCCGGGGCTCGGGGCTGGGGCTCGGGGTGCAGGGTAGGAACTGGATGTGAGGACGGTGTGGTTGGAGCCTCCCAGCTCTCCTGAGGCAGAGGGTCGCTCTCTGTCCAGCCCACCTGCTCCCAGTCTGGTCTCCAGGCGGTTGTTTGGGGGCCAGGGCTTAAGGGGCTCCAGAAGTGGTGGACTCAGGGCAGCAGAGGCTGCCCCTGCTCCACAGGCCCCTCCTGAGAGCCCGGCTGGGGAGCGGTCTCGTCCCCCTCCGGGCTGTGCGCCCCTTGCTGATGCAGCAGCTGTGCCAGCGTCCAGGGAGCAGGGATGCCCAGCTGGCTCACAGTGGGCGGCCGCTGCCCGGTGCCCCGGGCTCTGTCGTCTCCCTGCTGTGCCTCGTGGGCCGCTCTCTGTGCCCCTGGCTTGGCCTGTCCTGCCCCGCGTGCCGCCCGGCGGCGCCTGTCCTTGCTGTGGGACACAGAGGCCCACCCTTGCAGCCCGCCCCGCATCCGCCTCCCGCTCCCCCAGCCTTGCAGGTCGCTCAGTCGCCTTGGTCGTTTTCTTTGACAGATTCAGACCCAAGTCCAAGACCCCTGCAAGGTAGGACCCCTGCCCGCCCGTGTGGCCCCGTCGGGGCTTCAGGCCTCGGTGCTGTCCCCACCGCCCTGCTCCCCTCACCCTACGGCCACAGTGTCATCTGCCGCCTTTCCTGCCCCCTCCCGCTCTGGCCCAGCCCGTGTTCCCGAGGAGCAG
Source organism: Chinchilla lanigera (assembly GCF_000276665.1). Lineage (NCBI taxonomy): Eukaryota > Metazoa > Chordata > Mammalia > Rodentia > Chinchillidae > Chinchilla > Chinchilla lanigera. Next base: position 16,074,392 of record NW_004955451.1, on the reverse strand, counting down.
TGGCGCTGGCCGCCCCGACCACTTCTTAGCCCGGTTCTCCTTGTTGCTGTCACCCCACCCCGCCCAGAGCCCCGAGGCCAGGTGTCCCTGTGGGCGCAGAGCAGGGCGGGCGGGCGGAGAGGGAGGACAGGGACCAGGTCCACGGCAGGGTGCAGGGCTCTGCAGGCACATGTGTGCACTCGGCCCAGGCGATGCGGGCGATACAGCGACGGGCGTCCTTGGGGAGCTCCCGTGCCCGTGGGTCCCCGAGCTCCGGAAGGGGCGGAGGGGACAAAGGTCAGCCAGGTGGCCAGACCTGCTGTGGCCGGAGCAGCAGCCTGGGGTGACAGGGCCTCTCGGGGTCCTCTGCTGCTGGTGGCCGTGCTGCCCCTTGGCCCTGCTCCCCTGTGCTGGGGGGGCTGCTAGGGTTTGGCTCTCGGGCCCGTCCTGGCCTCTGCAGCACACGCTGTGGGGGTGTGTGCACGCGTGCGGCTGTGCACTCCCAGGACAGCACGGCCTCCGACTTAGTCTGCTGCTTGGGCCCAGCCGAGTCCCGGAACTGGCGCCTGGTGACCGCTGTCAGTCTTCTGGGCTTAGACTTCCCAGGGTGGCAGAGGACGCCAAGTGGATTAGGTGGCGTCCTGTGCGGAACACCCACGTCTCACCCCACCCGTGGGTTCAGCTGACAGTGGGCCCCAGTTGTCAGCACCCTTGGGCGCCTTCCACCACAAACCGCTGACCGCTGTGCGGTTGAGAGACTGAGCCAGACTGCGCGTGCCCGGCGTGCCCGCGTGAGCGTGCAGCGGTCCTTGTGGGGCCCCAGCTCGGGTGTTCTCCAGCGCTGGCCCGCGCTGCTTCTCCTGCGGCTCTCTCTGCTCTGTCTTTTGCCCCTCGCCTTCTCCCGCCCTGGCAGAGGGAGGAGGGTGGGACGGGCAGGGGCCCAAGCCCGGCTGGAAGCTCCGCGGACCCTGGTCTCTCCTGGGGCTGCCCTGACCTGGGGTCGCAGGCTCTGAGCCCCTGCGGCTGCTGTCTGCGCAGAGGGGAGGGGCAGAGCGATGAACGGTGCTGGGCGCTGTCCCATGGCCGCCAGCATCGGGAGTGCCGAGCTTTTCTTACTCAGTTACTTTTTAAAAACCTGCTGGGCTGGGCACACCACCAGACGCCTGTAATTCCAGCCGGAACACAGAATTGCAGGTTCGAGGCCACCCCGGGCAACTTAGCAAGACTTTGTCTCTCATAAAAAGTGAAAAGTGCTGGGGTGGTGGAGTACTTGCCTAGCATGCTCAAGGCCCTGGGTTCTATCTCATCTCCTGTGCCACAAAAAAAAGAAAAGGAAAAGAAAATAGTAGGGAGCAGGGCGCAGCGCCGAGGGCCCGGGCTGCGAGTGAGGCCCTTTCTGTGGAGAGGCGCCATGCACCTGCCGGGCAGGTCTCACTTCTTGCTCTCTGCTGCCGTTTTCCAGAACAAGCGAGGCCCCCTCTGGGCCCCCGGGCTCTCGAGTCCCTCTCTGCCATCCCTTTCTGTCTTGAAGAGCTACCATCCAGGAGTGGGGCCTGGAGGGACCCAGGCAGCTCCCCCCGGCCCCCGCCCCCAGTCCCCATGGTCCCCAGGTGTGGCTCCCAGGTGCACCCGCTGTGTCTCCGCCCGCCAGGAAAGAGCGCCACCCTCTTCAGCCGCCACACCAAGGCCATCGTGTGGGGCATGCAGACGCGGGCCGTGCAGGGCATGCTGGACTTCGACTACGTGTGCTCCCGCGACGAGCCCTCGGTGGCCGCCATGGTGTACCCCTTCACGTGAGTGCCCGGGCGCAGCACAGCCCCTTCTCCTCCTGGCCAGGAGGCAGGCCCTGACCTGTCCCCTGTGCCATCCAGGGGGGACCACAAGCAGAAGTTCTACTGGGGCCATAAGGAGATCCTGATCCCCGTGTTCAAGAACATGGCAGACGCCATGAGGAAGCACCCCGAGGTGGATGTGCTGATCAACTTCGCCTCCCTGCGCTCGGCCTTCGACAGCACCATGGAGACCATGAGCTACGCCCAGGTGCGCGCCGTGGCGGGGCCTCTGGGGACAAGGGAGGGGCCTGTAGAGGCCAGAAGTCAGGGCAGCTGGGGCACGGCTGCCCACCCTAGACGACCCTTGTGCTTGAAAAACAAGACCGAAGCTCTTAACAGAAGAGTTTGTTTTTGCATGCTGGGGATTGGGCACAGCGTCTTCGTACTGAACTTCTGCGTAGGGCCGGCGGTATAGCTCAGCGGCACAAGCGCCTGCCTGGCAAGCGCGAGGTCCTGAGTTTGATTCCCGGTACCAAAAAAGAAAAAAAAATTTCTGCCTGGTCCTTTACAAAAAACCTTCTATTTTGAGACAAGGTCTTGCTAAATTGCTAAGTTGCCCAGGCTGGCCTCAGACTTGCAGTTTCCTGCCTCAGGCCCCCGCGTGCAGGGATGACTGACAGGCGGGCAGCCCAGCGCCGGGCGTGTTTGCTCTCGCGGTCTCGGGGTGAGTGTCTCCGATGAGGGCGGCACGTATCCCTTGTGACCCCCCAGGGCGTCTCTGCCGGCTGACCTGCTGCCTTGCCCCTGCGCACGCCCTTGGCCCACCGGCATCGGCGTGAGAGGGGGCGGTGTGGACCTGGGTGGTTTGTGCGCCCGCCCTGCCCTGTGCTGCTGGCCAGATGAGTGAGTTTTCTGTCTGCGCGCGCGCCCGCCACGTGGGCTCACGCCCGCCTGTCGCGGTTGCCGGTAGGCGGGCCCTCCACCGGGGCTGTGCCCCCAGCCTCCTGCCTTGCTTTGGATTTTTGTTTGTTTTTATTTTGTTTTTTGTTCGTTTTTTGAGCCAGTATCTTGCTATGTGGCCCAGGCTTGCCTTGAACTTGAGGCGCTCCACCTGCCTCAGCCTCCCTAGTGCTGGAATTACAGACGTACACCTCCACGCCGGCCTTAATTGTTAACCAAGACTAAGAGTCACCTTCAAAAACACCCATTGTTCATCTATATATCATGGCTTGTTGTTTTATTTTTCTCTTCTTATTTTTGAGACTGGTCTCACTATAGTACCCACGTTGCATTTTCTGAACGTCTAAGCTCAAGTGATTCCCCTGACTCAGCCTCCTGAGTACTGGGATCAGGTCTGTGTCACTGTGCCTGTTTGTTACTGCACTGTTTTCTTTTTCTTTCTTTTTTTTTTTTTTTGGTCTTTTTGAGACAGGGTCTCGCTATACAATTCAGGCTGGCCTTGAGCTCACTTTGTAGCCCAGGCTGGTCTCGAACTCACAACAATCCTCTCGCCTCAGCCTCCCAAGTGCTGGGACTAGAGGTGTACGCCACCATGCCCGGCTGCTGCACTGTTTTCCGATGTGGTACTGACTTGGAAAAGCCCCGTGTCGATCAGGGTGTTGATTCTTTCATTGTCTGAACCCACATGGGCTCACTGTCCCTCCTGGCTGGAGGCACAGAAATGCTTTCATATCCAGTCCACGCAGGAGGCAAGCAGGTGCTTCTGCGACACGAGCCGCCCCCCGCCGTGCAGCGTGCACAGCGGCTGCCCGCGTGCGTGGGCGCCCGCTTGGCACATCCGCGCCCGGCCCTGCTTCCCCACCCACTTACCGTCTTGCCCAGGGTGCAGGTCTGGGGCACATGTGACAGATAATTGGTCTCCCTGAGCCTGGCTTACCCTGTCCACCAAGCTAGTACTGTGCTGCACGCACGCACTTCACCAGTACTCCACCGCACCCACCACGCTCAGACGCAGCGCACACCCACGCAGCGCGCTCACACCCCGCTGTACGCACACGCGGCACACTCACACTCCACCGCACACGCGCACCATGCACCGCCACGCGGGCCGCCCCCCTGCATTCGTGTGCTGTGGGCGCCACGCCAGTCTGTCACCTGCCGCTGTGAATTGTGCCTCAGTGAACGTGTGTGCAGGGTCACTTTGCACCCTGACTTAACTGCTTAACTGTGCCAAGGAGCAGGTAGCTGGAGCAAGCGGTAGTTCTATTTGTATGCTTTTTTTTTCCTTTTTCTTTTTAATTTGACAAGTCTTGTGTTTTGTGACAAGGCCTCACTATGTAGCACAGGCTGGCCTTGAGCTCAGGGCTCCTCCTGCCTCAGCCTCCTGAGGACACTGCCTCACTCAGTGATTATAAGCATGGGCCGCCTCACCTGGCTAGTCTTGGTTTATTGATGAGGCTCTGTACTGACTTCCATGCTGGCTTATTAATTAGTGGTATTTCCGGCAGCAGTGTAGACTGGCCCACCTTGGCCCTGGTGCTCCCCTCCTCCGCTTGCCGGGTGATTCTGTGTTCTTGGTGGAGCCCGCTGACGGGGGAAAGGTGGACTCAGGGTAGTTGGCCTTGCATTTCCCTGAGGGCAGGAGGAGGAGCATTTTCTCATGGACTGCTGCGTTCCTGCTTCTCGGGAACAGCATCTGTTGGTTTGTTTGCCTGCTGATGGGGCTGCCCAAAATTCTGGCGTTAAGCGGCTGAGTTCTGTGTAATTCTAGGCCCGGCTCCTGCGGGAGCGCGGCCGGCACAGCCTTCCGCCGTGCCGTGGGCCATCTCTGCACTCTGTTGGCGTTTCCCTTGCTGTGCAGAAACTGAACTTGGATGCAGTCTGGTTGCTGCTGTTGCCGCTGGAGTCCTGTCTGGGGTCAGCGCTTCCACATTTCGGGCCTCACACGCGGGCCTTGGCGGCGTTTGGAGTTGATTTTTATACAGGGGAGAGGCGGGCCTGCTTTCGTCTTCTCCGGGTGGAGCGCGCTGTTCTCAGCACCGTTTGTCAGCGGCAGTCTTTCTGAGTGTGGGGTTTGGCTGTTTGTCCAGGGCGGAGGGCTGAGTGGTGTGGGTCTGGTTCTGTGTCCTCTGTTCCTGTGAGAATAGTCCGTTGGTGCCAGTCCATGCGCTCTGGTCACTATGCATGAGTGGCTTTTTCAGTGTTGAACAGACATCGGCAGGGCGACACCTAGCCCACCACTTGTTTCTGTAGATACTTTGCTTGGGGGGTGTGACACTTGGTATTGAATTGGGGGCCTTGTACCTGCTGAGCAAACATGCTACCACGGAGCTACATCCCCAGCCGTTTTTTTTAAAATTATGTTATTTTGTTTTGTGGCAGGATCTCACTAAGTTGTCTGGAATTTGTGATCCTCCTGCCTCAGCCTCCTGAGTAGCTGGGGTTACAGGCCTCCGCCAGCCACCGTTCCTGGCTATAAGTGCAGATTTTGGTTAAAAGGCAGCTGTTCTCGTTCGTTCTCTCCTTTTTTTTTTGTTCTCGTACTGCGTTTTCACCCAGAAACTGCGCGGGCTGCACGCAAAGTCGTGGTGCAGTCTCCACGCCACTCGTCCCGGGTCCAGAGCTGCAGAGGGGCCGCGCTGGACTTCCTGGCCTCTGGCCGAGTGTGCAGGCCGAGGTCCTGCTGCCCGGGCCGCCCATGGGGGCGCAGTGGGGGCTCCGCAGGTGGCTGCATGAGCAGCCAGCACAGGACAGGCTGGATTGGGCGGGCAGGACTGTGGGCCAGGTGAGGGCGTGGCCAGGCGAGGGCGTGGCCAGGTGAGGGCGTGGCCAGGCGAGGGCGTGGCCAGGCGAGGGCGTGGCCAGGCGAGGGCGTGGCCAGGTGAGGGCGTGGCCAGGTGACCGCAGCAGGTGACCGCAGCAGGGTGTCAGGAACATCTGTGCCTGGACCCTTGCCCACCCTGGGCTGGGAGGGGCGGGGGACACGAGTCTCAGCATCCGCTCCTCTCCAGGCCCCGAGGCTGGAAGGGGCCTGGGGTGGCGCTGCCCTCGCCTGGCCGAGGCTGCAGGTCATGGGGTCCTTGTTCTAGATCCGCACCATCGCCATCATAGCAGAGGGCATCCCCGAGGCCCTCACGCGGAAGCTCATCCAGACGGCGGAGCAGAAGGGCGTGACCATCATCGGGCCTGCCACTGTGAGTGTCCCCGCTGCGGCCCCAAGAGGCCCCCCGCTCTGGTTCCTCTTCTGAGGGTAGATCTGGGACACGGCTGTTATCTGGGACCTGTCAAGGGGCGGAAGGCATGTGGTTTTGGGGTTTTCGGTGTTGCTCTGCCTTCATGTAACTCTGCCTTCGAGTTTTCCTGTAACTGTCAACCAAAGGAAAATCTAACTGTGGAGAGCTTGCTTCTGACCCGAAGCCTTCACATGAGAAAAAATTGCTCTCTAAACATTTTTGTTGTTGGTTTTTGAGACAGTCTTCCTGTGTAATCGAGGCTGGTCCCAAACTCATGGTGACCCTCCTGCCTCAGCCTCCCAAGTACTGGTATTATAATAGGTTTGTATTAACACTCCTGGCGTATTTTTTCTTGGTTGTTGCATTAAAAATTCCAAGCTAGGTTAGGAAAGTGTTACTTCATTTATACTTCCCTGAGTTGTTAAATTTTAAAAGTTCAAAAACTAAACATTCCAAACTAGGATTGTTTTCCTTTTTTTTTTTTTTTTTTGAGACAGTCTCACTATGTCGCCCAGGGTATCCTTGAACTCGGAGTTATCCTCCTGTCTCAGCCTCCCTGGTGCTGGGATTATAGGTGCACCACCACACCAGGCCCAAGCTAGGAATTTTGAATAGAAAAGCGAGGCCCCTTGGTGCACACCGGTCCTGGGTGCCGTGACCTGGGAGTGAGGCGGGTGACTGAGCCCTGAGTGTCTGGATCGGGAGCCACAGGGCGGGCCACGCTTACGGTCCCTCACTCTCAGCCAGAGGGCTGGGTAGAAGGGGCCCTCGTGTGACCGGCGTCTCCCCGCAGGTGGGAGGCATCAAGCCGGGCTGCTTTAAGATCGGGAACACCGGGGGGATGCTGGACAACATCCTGGCCTCCAAGCTGTACCGGCCGGGCAGCGTGGCCTACGTGTCCCGCTCGGGGGGCATGTCCAACGAGCTCAACAACATCATCTCGCGCACCACCGACGGCGTCTACGAGGGCGTGGCGATCGGCGGGGACAGGTGAGGAGCGCGGCCACACACCCAAGTTCGGGGACCAGGCGCTGCCTCGGGGTGGGGCCTGCGGGGCGCAGCCCAGCCACAGCCCAGGAGAAAGCAACAGTGAGGACTGCGGCTTGGGCGTTGAGCAAAGCGGTGCCCGGGCCAGCGGGTCACCCCGTGTGGCCCTCGGCGTCCAGCCAGGGAGGCTGAGTGCGCTCTCTGTACAAGCTGCCAAGCACGCCCAGCACTTAGCTGTTGGGGTCACTGTTTTGTTCTGTTTCTTGGGTCTTCTTTGAGACAGGGTCTCACTATGTAACCCAGGTTGGCCTGGAATTCGTGGTGGTCCTCCTGCCTCAGCCCCGAGTGGTGGGATTACAGGCGTGCGCCAGCATGTCCAGCCCGTGTTGTTTTATTAGCGGGAGCGGGGCTCGGGGCCCAGAGTGTGTCGGTTGGAGGGAGCACTGCAGCGTTCAGCACATGGGATAAGCACAGCCGAGGCCAGGAGACCAGGGCCCACATCCCTGCCGTGGCCCCGTGGCAGCCCGGGCACATTCTAGCCCGGCAGTTGGACCGTGGCTGCACCTGGGGCTGGCTCCGCGCCTGCTTCCGTGTCCTGTCCCAGCACTGTGAGGGGAACATCACCTGCACCCCGTGGTTTCCAGTAAATGCTTACCTGTGGGGCCAGGTTGGGGAGCGGCTGCCGGGGCCCTGGCTTGGGTGGGGGTGGTGAGGCCCAGTAGAGCGCAGCGCGGAGGGAAGGGTGATGGGGCTGCAGGGCCCCTGGGCGCGGGCCAGGGTTCCCCATGGGCTGCTGAAGCCTCCCAAGTCCACGTTCAAGAGGAAAGGTGGCAGGTTCCATCTTTCTGCTGGCTATGGTGGCGTGGTGCACACCTATAACCGCAGCATTCTGGAGGCTGAGGCAGGAGGATCACTGTGAGTTTGAGGCCAGCCTGAGCTACATAGGAGATCTTGTCTCAGACCAAGGTTCCACCTTTCTGACCAACCTGGACATATTTTGAAACTGCCACACGGGTGCTTCTGAGGACGCCCCCTGCTGCCAGGGAGCCCCTCTGGCCTCGTTCTGTAGACTGTGTTTGCCCTCTCCACCCGCACGGCCCCTCCCCTGAGCCCTGTGCCTGTGCCCCGGCTACCCACAGATACCCCGGCTCCACCTTCATGGACCATGTGCTGCGGTACCAGGACACCCCGGGGGTCAAGATGATCGTGGTGCTCGGAGAGGTAAGACCCTTAGGAAGCTGCAAGGGGAGGCACCGGGCTGGGTGCCGGGCGAGCGCGCTCTGTGGGCCTCCGCCTTCAAAAGCTGTGAAAGGAAATCTAGCTTTTGGTTCCGAATGACACCATCCCGGAGGCGGTGCCATTTCACTGTGTCCCTGGGCGTGGCACGGGCGTCTTCCTGCCAGGGCCATTGGACCTCAGCTCTGTCCTGGCGTTGTGCCCCATGCCTGCCCTGCTGCGACGGCTGAAGTCAGAGGGGCCCTGTTACAGTTTCCTGTGTCCCCAGCCCCTCCTGAGTGTCCCTGCTGCGTCACCTTCTCTGGGTCAGGACTGGGCATCCAGGGCTTCCTGGAGGAGGCCGCTGTCTCCTGGAGCCGTCCGTGTCCACGCCGGGCTTTCCCTGCCGAAACCCTCCTTCCGCTCTTCCACGGGGCCAGGGCTCGAGCCCCCTGCCGCCTCAGGCCCCGGTGTGAACGGCCCCTGTGGCGTGTGGGGCGTCTTTCCCGAGCCACCCCAGGATGGCTCTGCTAACCTAGGCTCCTCCCACGCCCTTGCCCTGCAGATCGGGGGCACGGAGGAGTACAAGATCTGCCGCGGCATCAAGGAGGGCCGGCTCACCAAGCCCGTGGTGTGCTGGTGCATCGGGACCTGCGCCACCATGTTCTCCTCTGAGGTGCGGTCGCCAGGTGCTGGGGCAGCTAGGGTGGCTGGGTGGGTGCTCACGGGGCCTGCGGGGCCTGCAGACAGGCCCTGTCCCCCAAAGTCTTAAGACGTGCCCTTGGGGCCCGAGTCCTCTTCACACCCGGGCAGCCGCGGTGCCTGGGGAAAGCACTGGACCCTGTGCCCGGAGGCCTGTTTCTATTTCCTGTGAGCTCACAGGCGGCGCCACAGCGCCTGGACCCACACCCCACACGCTCCCTGGGGGCCACGCAGGCCACTTCCCCGGACTTCCAGCTCGCGGTTTGTAGGGAGCGCTCATGGCCACTGGGGGTGAGCAGAGCCCTGAGAACGTGCTGGAGCGGAGCCAGGTCCAGGCGCACGCACGCCTGACCTTCCAGCACTGGGGAGGCTGAGGCAGGAGGCTCGACCTTCTGGGTGTGGCCACCAGGCTTTCGTTGTGGCTGCCGTGACTAGATGCCGAGCAGCCTCCTGCGGATCTCTGCCTCGGTTTCCCCTAGGATGAGCATGGCCCACCGTGCTTGCTTAGAGAGTGTGGCTGACGCTGGACGAAGGGCCCCGTGGCCCGGCCCATGCCGGCTGTCCCTGCCCAGCCCGCTGTCGCCCAGGACTCGCTTGGCAGCCTGTGGCCCTTGGTCTCGTTCTCAGGTCCAGTTTGGCCACGCTGGAGCCTGTGCCAACCAGGCGTCCGAAACCGCAGTGGCCAAGAACCAGGCCCTGAAGGAGGCGGGCGTGTTTGTGCCGCGCAGCTTTGACGAGCTTGGCGAGATCATCCAGTGAGTGGCCCTGGGGCGGCCTCTGTCCCTGGCGGCCCCCACGCGTGGTGGCCCGCCAACGCGGGGAGACCCACCTTCGCTGTGCCCGAGGTGGAGGTGTTGGGTGTCCCACTCCCCTCTGCCCTTCCCGAGCCCCGCCCAGTGAAGGGGCCAAGCCCTGGGGCCTTCTCGGCCTGGCCTGGCTCTCGTGGCTCCTGAGTTGTGGCTCTCAGCAAAGGCGTCCACACCCTGCTGTGGTGAGGCTGTCCTCATAAGCTGTCCCCTTGCGCCCCCAGGTCCGTATACGAGGATCTTGTGACCAGAGGCGTCATTGTGCCTGCCCAGGAGGTGCCTCCCCCCACGGTACCCATGGACTACTCCTGGGCCAGGGTAGGTCCCAGGGCATCCTGGGGTGGGCAGGGAGGCTTGGGACCTGGGTGGTGGGGTTGGGTTTGATCCAGTCCAGTTCCCAGCAGCCAGGTCCCCAAGCACAAGTTCAGAGGACTGCGGCAGCTGCGTCCCACGCCGTCGCCCGGCCTGGGAGCTGGGGTCTAGGTACAGGTGGTATCCCCCAGCGTGCAGCACAGGGTCCACGCCGCCTCACTCTCGGGGGCCTTGGTGAAGAGCCGGGCCAGTGTTCTTGTCAACAAGGGCTCTCGAAACCAGCATATCCTAGGGCGGTGGTGCATACCCCTCATCCCAGCACTTGGGAGGCTGAGGCAGAAGAGTCAGAGTTTGAGGTCAACCAGGGTCACTTAGCAAGACCTGGTCTCACACGAACAAAAAATCACTGTGAAACAGGAAAAGTTGGTTAGTCACACTCACTATAAAAGGGACCCAAATAAAGCTGATACCAGTTTCCCCATGAGGTCCAGGTGGGCGGGTTATTTGATGAGACGGGTTTGGCAGGTATGAGGAAGCCTGTCGTCTTGATTAGTTTTTTTTTTTTTTTTTCTCATTGCTGAGACAAAATACTCGACACCCAGAATCAAGGAAGGAAAGGTTTATTTAGCTCACATTTTGTGGAGGTTTCAGTCCATACTCGACTGGCTCCAAGGCAGAGGGGCACATGGCAGAGGCAAACATTCACGGCAGCAGAAGACGGCAAAAATCAACAAAAGGGAGGAGCCCCGGCAGGCAGCCTCTTCCCCTCCCTTACATTGTATGCAAACTGCCCGCCCCAGGGCAGGTGTAGCCCTCACACCCATAATCCCAGCAGTGGACCATGGATCAATCATAACTCTGGAAGCCGCCCGTGACCTGTGATGGCTTTGGGGGACATCCAGACACAACTGTCACACCCGTTGGTTCACCTGTTCCTGGGAGGAGGACACAGGTGTTCCTGCATGTCAGTGAAATGCACAAGTACTGGCGGCCCAGGAATTCTGAGTCCAGACAGCTGCCTCTGAGAAAGGCTTTCAATTTATACAAAGCAACACTTTGAAGAAGTTTTGTTTTTTGAGGCAGAATTTCACCATGTCATTCAGGCTGGCATTGAACATACTCTGTACCCCAGGTTGACCTCAAACTTACAGGGATCCTCCTGCTTCAGGCTCCCAAGTGCTAGGATGACAGGTGTGCGCCGCCATCGCCAGATCCAAGAATTTTTTTCAGTCTTTGTCGGTGGGGTTATTAGTGGATTGTAGTGTGCTTTCGTTTGCTTTTCATAACGAAGTGGGCCCTGTGGGTTTCCATGTCCTGTGTGGTCCCATCAAAGGACATCTGTACTTCCTTCTTGGGAGGAGTCTGTCCGGGAACTGCCAGCCGTGCTTGGCACCTGCGGTTCTGTGCAGTCCCCGTAGCCCTGTGCCTCTGTCCTTGTCTGTGCTCAGGAGCTGGGTCTCATCCGCAAACCTGCCTCCTTCATGACCAGCATCTGCGACGAGCGCGGCCAGGAGCTCATCTACGCTGGCATGCCCATCACAGAGGTCTTCAAGGAGGAGATGGGTATCGGCGGCGTCCTGGGCCTGCTCTGGTTCCAGAGAAGGTGGGCTTAGCACTAGTGACCTTCCCAGACTGATGCGCAGATGGGGTGGGCTTGAGGGGTGACCGGGCCACTGTAAGGCAGAGAGGACGGAGCAGCGACCCCCTTAGAGGTCTCAAGCAACCCCTTTCTCCGGGGACTTTTAAAGAAACAAATGTGAGCCAGGCGTGGTGGTGCACACCTGTAATCCCAGCACTCGGGAGGCTGAGGCAGGAGGATCTTTGCGAGTTCGAGGCCAGCCTGGGCTACAAAGTGAGCTCAAGGCCAGCCTTAACTGCAGAGAGAAACCCTGTCTCGAAAAGACAAAAAAAAAAATGTGGGCGTCAGGCAGCAGGGCAGAGTTGCTGGGGGCATGCGACAGGCTGGGAGCTTTGAGAGCACTGCAGATTCACTCTGCAAACACAAGTCTTGTCCCCTGAATGTTGTCCCCACGGCATCCCAGATCAGCACCCCCATCCCAGCGGCCGGGCAGGGAGGGCCTCGTGCCTGGCCTGGGTCCCCACCCTCAGGTCTAGACCCAGTCTCCACCCTTCGGGGAAGACCGGCTGTGTGACACTGGTGGGGGTGCCACGGGTACCGGTCCAGTCCTGCGCGCAGCACAGGCAGAGCCAGCCGTGTGATACCCGGCTCTCCGCGCCCCGCTGCTCCCTCAGGCTGCCCAAGTACGCCTGCCAGTTCATCGAGATGTGCCTGATGGTGACCGCCGACCACGGGCCCGCCGTGTCTGGCGCCCACAACACCATCATCTGCGCCCGGGCCGGGAAGGACCTGGTCTCCAGCCTCACCTCAGGGCTGCTCACCATCGTAAGCACGGCGTCCGGGAGGGAGGCGGACCCTGGCTGTCGCAAGTGGGGACCTGGCGGAGTCCAGAGAGGAAAGCCAGGCAGGGGCCGAGCGGCGTCCCGTAGCCATCTGCGGAGCTCAGGGCAGGCCTGAGGCCTGAGCCCTGCTCTTCCTCCCCAGGGGGATCGTTTTGGGGGCGCCCTGGACGCAGCCGCCAAGATGTTCAGTAAAGCCTTCGACAGCGGCATGATCCCCATGGAATTCGTAAACAAGATGAAGAAGGAGGGGAAGCTGATCATGGGCATCGGCCACCGTGTGAAATCGGCAAGTCTGGGCGCTCTGCTGGGCGGGGGTGATGCATCGGGGACCCCAGAGCTGCTGATCCCATGCTGCGCACGGAAGCCAAACCCAAGCTGCTGTCTTCCCGTGTCGCTGAGGCCGGTGGTGCCGAACCTGCGGTGTTTGGGCGCGGCAGGCAGCTGTGTGCTGGAGAGCTCTAGAGGGTTCGCCTTTGCCATGTAGAGCCCAGAGCTCCCTGGACAGGCAAGGGCCACACAGCCACCGGCAGGGCAGGCGGCTGGCTCCGAGGGCTTCAGCGCTCTGCCTTCCTCCCCAGAGGCCAAGGTGGCCTGGGACTGGGGAGCGCTGAGTGCCCGGAGGGTCTCTGGGCCGCCCGACAGAGTGTAGGGTTTTCCCTGGGATTTGAGGGTACCCTGCTGCCCACATCCGAGCGGCGCTTGCCTGGTGCAGGTGGGGTGCGGCCTGGCTGGCGGCTGAGCCGAGGCTCCGGGTGGGGTGCTGGTGCCTGGCCGGATCGGCTCGGCAGCTGGGCGCCCCCTGTGGTGGTGAAGAGCCCAGGAGACAGCCATGGCAACGGGCAGCTGCAGGTGGGTGACAGGACCGGAACTCTGGCTCTGATTCCAGATCAACAACCCGGACATGCGGGTGCAGATCCTGAAGGACTACGTGCGGCAGCACTTCCCCGCCACGCCGCTGCTGGACTACGCGCTGCAGGTGGAGAAGATCACCACCTCCAAGGTACCAGCGGGGGGCCGGGGGCCCGAGGGACTCAGCTGGGCCTGGAAGTCGGGACTTCCGGTTCCTCCGTGAATCCTGCAGGCGACTGGCCATCAGCCGAGTCCTTGGCCACACGGGCAAGGGCCTGGGGAGTCCCCAGCTTGTGGGAGGCTTTCTACTGCTGTCAGAATGAGTAGCCGGGAGTGATGGTGCTCTGCGTGATCCCAGCACTCGGGAGGCTGAGGCGGGGCGCCCTGACGGTGGAAATACTGTGAGGGTAGAAAGCGAGGTGACAATCATGCAAGTCCCTTGGCTTCGCAGAAACCAAACCTGATCCTGAACGTGGACGGCCTCATCGGGGTGGCTTTCGTCGACATGCTCAGGAACTGCGGCTCCTTCACTCGGTGAGCGCCAAGCGCCTGTTCCTCCGCACATTGCTTCTGGGGGGTGCAGTTTGAGACTGGGTGTCGCTGTGTAGCCCAGGCTGGCCTCGAGCTGACAGCGATCCTCTTGCCTCCGCCTCCTAATGCTGGGATGACAGGCGTGCACCCCCACGCCCAGCCTCTGCACCAGTTTCTCCTTGTGGTTTCTTCCCAACTGTAAGGGCAGCGCGTGCTCCCAGGATTCAGGAGGTGAAGGGACAAAAGCCGCCCCTCCCCCATCCACACACCTTGCTTTTCCACTTTGGAGCCCGAGCTGCCCCGGGGCGGCGTTAGCGCCCTGTGCTGGGGCGACCTGGGCCGTATCCAGCCCCTGGTGCCTGTTGCAGGGAGGAGGCCGACGAGTACATCGACATCGGAGCCCTCAACGGCATCTTCGTGCTGGGCCGCAGCATGGGCTTCATCGGTGAGTCTGGCCGTGCTTGTGCTCCCAGCCGTCTCGTCGCGGTTCTCTTACTCTCGGGAAGGACTTCACTTGCCGCCACAGGAGAAGGATTGAAACCTGACAGTTCGCTTTTGGGGAGTCCGGGGCAGATCCAGATTTACTTCCCCGCTTCCTTGTGTCCGGTTTATCTTTTTTTTCCTTCTTTCTTTTTGAGACAGGGTCTTCCTGTGTAGCCCAGGTTGGCCTTGGACTCACAGCGATCCTCCCGCCTCAGCCTGCCCAGTGCTGGGGTTAGGGGTGCCCACCATGCCAGCCTCCCTGTTTCTGTGGGCAGCTCTCCCTTCCTCATTCTCTGCCCGCGCTGCCTCCCGGGCCCTGACAAAGAGGTGTCCTCGTTTCAGGGCACTACCTGGACCAGAAGAGGCTTAAGCAGGGGCTGTATCGCCACCCGTGGGACGACATCTCCTACGTCCTCCCGGAGCACATGAGCATGTAGCCGGCCTGGAGGCCTCGCCGTGCAGACAGGAGCTCCCAGAACCAGGGCGAAGACAGCTGGCAGCTGCGGGCGGGGCCCCAGAGAGGCCCCAGACCAAGGCACGGGCCGGCACCATGCAGTCTTACAAAGCGGCTTACTATTTTTTTTTATAAGCATAGAAGTCGAAATCAAGCCTACACACGTGACGTTTGCTGTGCTCCCTGCTGTATTTATTATGCAGAAGTATCCGCCCGCCTTCTGTCCCGGGTGTTCTTCCTGCCGGGGGTTATAATGTGGATTTCGTTCTCCTGTCGGTGAAATTGTTCCCCCTGGGGAGAGAGGAGAAGTTCAGACTTCAAGATACACACAAAGGACCCCTGGTGTCTTGTCTTTCTCACTTTGGTTTCTTCCTTCTGATCTAACATGAACATTGTATTACTCTGATTTTTAAGGATCTTTTTGTATGTTACGTGTTCTGGGTTATTTAGGATCCCACCGACATGTTCACGTCAGTCTGCTGCTGTCGGGTGGGCGGGACCATGGCACCTTAGCCACCGTCACACCTGGTGGAGTGGTGGTATAAGGTGTGACATTTGACACACCTGTGCTTAAAGAAAGCGCTATGCAGAAAGCTGTGAAACCCCCTTTGCACCCTCTGTTGTTGCGGCTGGCTTGTCTGTCGCCGAGTTTGGGCCCCAGGGCTCCTGCCCGGCCCCCAGTGTCAGGGACCCACAGTGATGGAGCGGTTGCACCTCCGTCCTTCTCTGTATTGTCATAGTTTAGTTTGAATAAACTATACAGTAACAGGAAAGCCTGCCGTGGTGTGTGTCTGTGCCTTTCAGTTACACTTTGAGAGTTTGAGTTGTTTCTTTGTTGATCTGTTTATTTTTGAGACAGGGTTTTACTATGCAGCTCAGGCTGACCTTAAACTCACTTTGTAAAGCCAGGCGTAGTGGCGCACGCCTGTAATCCCAGCACTCAGGAGGCTGAGGCAGGATCCTTGGGAGATGGAGGCCAGCCTGGGCTACAAAGTGAGCTCAAGTGCAGCCTGAACTGCATAGCAAGACCCTGTCTCAAAAAGACAAAATAAACACCCAAACAAACGCACTTTGCAGCCCAGGCTGGCCTTGAACTCTCAGTGATCCTTCTGCCTCAGCCTCCCAAGTTCTGGGATTATAGGTGTGCGCCACCATGCCTGCCCACAGGCAGTTTTTAAATGCTGATCCACCTCTTGAAAAAATGAAAATACCAACTTCAAAAAAATATAAAAGTTCTGTCTCCCCTCAACCTGTTATCTCCCTTTTCCTCAGTGAATGGAACCCAGTTTCCCCCCCTGCCTCTGCTGTCAGCTCCAAGGCCTGCTGATGACCTTGTAACAACCCACTCTCCAGCAGACTGGTATTTTAAAAGCACATGAAGCTGGGTGTGGTGCTGCAATCTGTAATCGCAGCACTTGAGAGGCTAAGGCAGGAGGTTCCTTGAAAGTTTGAGCCCAACCTTGGTTACAAGTGAGTTCAAGACTAGACAACTACATAGTGAGACCCTGTCTCCAAAAGACAAAAAAAAAAAAAACAAAACACATGAAGCTGAGCCACTCTTGCTTAAAACTCCCAATTGGCTTTTACTATTGTCTTTTGATGAAGTAGGAAGCCATGCCTTTGAACCTAACCCTAAGCAGAACGTTTCACTCTGCAAAAACTCATTTACAGTGTCACTCTCTGTGTTGCAGATTTCACCCTGGGAAGCATGAGGATTTATTTTAGGTTACACTAACTAGCAGTCTTGTGTCCAAAAGGCTGAACCCAGAACAAAGAAAGGGCTCCAGTTTTTTTTTGTGTGTGTGGGTGTTTGGGATCAAACCCAGGGCCCTGTGCATGCAAGGCAACAGCTCTGCCACTGAGCCACATCTGTAGCCCCCAGGCTCCAGTTTTACGCATGCTGAGAAAGTTAGTCTCTTTAACTGCAAAACTTGTGGGCAGGCAAGCAAGTTTGCAGGAGAACAAAAGCAGTTTGTCAAGCTGTGACACGGGAACAGGTCATAAAACTTACAGGGACAAGCCGGGTGAGGTGG
>NW_004955451.1:16047240-16055975 GCF_000276665.1 Chinchilla lanigera | reverse complement strand
AGAGCATGGAGACCGCTGCCGCCGGCTCCGCCGGGCTGGCCGCCGAGGTCCGAGGCAGCGGCACGGTGGACTTCGGGCCGGGGCTGTCGGCCATGGAGGCGGGCGGCGGCGACCCGGGCCCCGAGGCGGAGGACTTCGAGTGCAGCTCGCACTGCTCGGAGCTGTCGTGGCGCCAGAACGAGCAGCGGCGCCAGGGCCTCTTCTGCGACATCACGCTGTGCTTCGGCGGCGCGGGCGGCCGCGAGTTCCGCGCCCACCGCTCCGTGCTGGCGGCCGCCACCGAGTACTTCACGCCGCTGCTCTCCGGCCAGTTCTCGGAGTCGCGCTCGGGCCGCGTGGAGATGCGCAAGTGGAGCTCGGAGCCGGGGCCGGAGCCCGACACGGTGGAGGCGGTGATCGAGTACATGTACACCGGGCGCATCCGCGTCAGCACGGGCAGCGTGCACGAGGTGCTGGAGCTGGCGGACAGGTGCGCGGGGACGCGGGCGCAGGCGGCGGGGGCGATGAGCGCGGTCGGTGTTGCGGATTCTGGGAGGCCGAGGCAGGGATGATCCCGAGTTCTCGTCCAGCCTGGGCGACTTAACTGAACCCCGTATCAAAATACAGGGTTAAACAGGATTACACGCCGGACCTCCCAGCATTGTGGTAGGCTGAGGCAGGGAGAGTGAAAGTTCAACCCCAACCTGGGCAGTTCAGCGAATGAATGAGACCCTGTTTCAAAACTTAGAGAAAGGGCTGGAGGTGTAACTAAGTGGAAGAGCCCCCTGGGTTCAAAAATGACCAGTAGCAAGTGAGGAAAGACCTGTTGGGGAAGTTTGACATTTAAGCTGATGTCTAAAGGGCGAGAAAACTGGCCGTGCAAAGATGGGGGAAGAGATCTGGGCCGCGCAGAGGCCCCCAGGCAGATTCGAGTTTGGCGTAGGAAAGGGAGTTGTAGGAAAAATCCTAGCCAGTCATGGTGGCGCACTCCTGTGGGAGGCAGAGGCAGGAGGATGGAAGGGAGTTCACGGCCCGCACTCACTACAAAGCAAGACTTTATCTCAAAAAAAGAAAAAAAAGGAAAATCCCGTGTGGCCGGATCTGGTGGTTGCAGGGGGGTGTGGAGGGGGCATGGATTTCACTGAGTGTTGCGAAGCTGAGTAGAGACGATCGGACATAAGCAGTGTATCTGGAGGGGTTAGGGTGCTTCTGTGATGGGGAGGGAGGGAGGGACTCCGCGGGGGCCGGCTTGGGTCGGGAAGCTGCGGGGGGGTGGAGGTTTGGGCAGCAGACGCCTTGTGAGCACCTCTGGGGACCCTGCCGGGAACGAGCGCAGAAGTCCCTTCCCTCTTGGCGCTGGCCCTGGTAGGCAGTGAAATAGCGGCCTGTGGGGTGACTGTTAGGATGCAACCAGAGGGCAGGCGCAGAGAGCCCGCTCCTGCAGAGGCGCTGCTGGGCGAATGGAGGATGGATGCCTCGGGAAAAGACGTTTTTGAGAAAGGGAGGCGCGGTAGAGACCAGAGCAGAGCGGAGCCCAAGGGAATTTGGAAGGCCTGGGGAGAAGGTGGGGCTGGATCCTGAGCTGCCGGTGGGAGGGGCGGGGCCGGGTGCAGTTGCAGGTGGGGGAGGGGCTGTGTGGTCGGCGGGAGCTTTAACTTTTCTTTTTTTGTGTCTTTTTTGAGACAGTCTCGCTGTGCAGTTCAGGCGGGCCTTGAGCTCACTTTGTAGCCCAGGCTGGCCTCGAACTTGAGGGCTGAGATTACAGGCGTGGGCCACCATGCCCGGCCCCGGAGCTTTAGCTTTGAATGAGATGCCTGTGTCTTAGGGGCAGGAGGGCAGGGTGTGATGTCGAGAACTGTGAGTTGGAAAAAGGCAGGGACCTCAACACTGGGGAGACCTGGGTGGAGAAGAAAGTAGAGGGGACCAGAAGAGCGCTGTCTGCCTACGGTGCAGGGGTCACATTTATGGGCCTGCGGGCCTGTGAGGGTTTTGACCCAAGCCGCCGGAAAGATGGGGTTGTTAAGACCTGGAAGGAGAGAGGGCGCGCCCGCCCTGCAACCTCAACATCCTCAATTCGATTGCTGGTACCAAAGAAAAGACGTGGAAGATTGCAGAGGAGCGGTTCTGGCAGGGGGCCAGTTTGGATTTGGTCAGGGTGTCTGGACAGGCAGTTGGATAGAAAAACGTGGGGTCCCAGCGTTGGGTTACAGAAAAATCCAGGAAATCATTGGGGAAGCAGTGTAACAAATAGGGGTCTGTGAGCAGGGGCAGCTCATGGAACAACGAGATTAACAATTTTTTGCGGGGAGGGGAGTTTCTTGGAGCGCCAGGTTACTGAGCTGCATCTGCAGGTCTGAAAAACACTTCAGAGACAGGGCCTCACCCAGGCACCCAGGTGATTGAACTCGTGATCCTGCGTCAGCCTCCTCCCACGATGGGACTGCAGGCACACAGCACTGTGATGCTGGCCCTGAACCCAGGGCCTTTGCAGTGAGCTACAGCCTTTTCTTTCTTCCTCTTTTTGTTTGAGACAGGGTCTTGCATGTAGTCCAGGCTGGCCTTGAGCTAGTGGTGATTCTCCCGATGTACCCGACAGTTGCCAAGGTGGGACCTGAACTTTGAATTCTCCCGCCTCAGCCTCCCTTAGTACTGGGATTATAGGTGTGTGCTGAGCCCTCCAGCCACACATACGCTCAAAAACACACTTTTCTTAGCATCCACTTTCTAATTTGGAGAGTTTTGTTTGTTTGTTTTGTTTTTGCTACAGAGATTCGAACTCATGAGCTCTCATTTGCTGGGCAGGCACTTGTGCTGCTGAGCTACATCCCTGGCCCTGGAGGTTTTCTTTTTACACACGTCATGCATAAAGTGCGGTTGGGGTAACTTGGGTTCCTTCAGAATGCAGCATGAAGAGCATCCACGTTTGAAAATTAATCTTTTCAGGGGCCAAGGATACAGCTCAGTGGCACAGCGCCTGCCTGGCAGGTGCAAGGTCCTGAGTTTGATTCCTGGTACCAAAAGAAAGAAACAAAGAAAAGAAAATTAATCTTTCCCTCTTCGCTTTCTCCTAGGTTCCTGTTAATCCGTTTAAAAGAATTCTGTGGTGAGTTTCTCAAGAAGAAGCTGCACCTCTCCAACTGCGTGGCCATCCACAGCCTGGCGCACATGTACACCCTGAGCCAGCTGGCCCTGAAGGCCGCCGACATGATCCGCAGGAACTTCTGCAAGGTCATCCAGGACGAGGAGTTCTATACGCTGCCCTTCCACCTCATCCGGGACTGGCTGTCGGACCTGGAGATCACGGTGGACTCCGAGGAGGTGCTCTTCGAGACTGTGCTCAAGTGGGTGCAGCGCAACGCGGAGGAGCGGGAGCGCTACTTCGAGGAGCTGTTCAAGCTGCTGCGGCTGTCGCAGATGAAGCCCACCTACCTCACTCGGCACGTCAAGCCCGAGCGGCTGGTGGCCAGCAACGAGGTGTGCGTGAAGCTGGTGGCCGAGGCCGTGGAGCGCCACGCGCTGCGGGCCGAGAACCTGCAGACCGGTGCGCTGCATCCTCCGGCGGCGCCCCCGTCCCTGCTGCCGCGCTACGGGCAGAACATGGACGTGATCATGGTCATCGGGGGCGTGTCGGAGGGCGGGGACTACCTGAGCGAGTGCGTGGGCTACTTTGTAGATGAGGACCGGTGGGTGAACCTGCCCCACATCCACAACCACCTGGACGGGCATGCCGTGGCGGTGACCGAGTCCTACGTGTACGTGGCGGGCTCCATGGAGCCGGGCTTCGCCAAGACCGTGGAGCGCTACAACCCCAGCCTGAACACGTGGGAGCACGTGTGCAGCCTCATGACCCGGAAGCACTCCTTCGGGCTCACCGAGGTCAGGGGCAAGCTCTACAGCATCGGCGGCCACGGCAACTTCAGCCCCGGCTTCAAGGACGTGACCGTGTACAACCCCGAGCTGGACAAGTGGCACAACCTGGAGTCTGCACCGAAGATCCTGCGTGACGTCAAGGCGCTGGCCATCGAAGACCGCTTCGTGTACCTGGCGGCGCGCACGCCCGTGGACCGGGACGCGGAGGACGGGCTGAGGGCCGTGATCACCTGCTATGACACCGAGACGCGGCAGTGGCAGGATGTGGACTCGCTGCCGCTCATCGACAACTACTGCTGCTTCCAGATGTCCGTGGCCAACTCCAACTTCTACCAGACCGCGTCGTGCTGCCCTAAGAGCTACGCGATGGAGAACGCGGAGGCCGTGCGCAAGCTCGCCAGCCTGCCGTCGGACGAGATCCTGGAGAGCCTGCCGCCCGAGGTGCTGAGCATCGAGGGCGCCGCCGTGTGCTACCACCGGGACGACGTCTTCATCATCGGGGGCTGGAAGAACAGCGACGACATCGACAAGCAGTACCGCAAGGAGGCCTACCGCTACTGCGCCGAGCGCAAGCGCTGGCTGCTGCTGCCCCCCATGCCCCAGCCCCGCTGCCGCGCCGCCGCCTGCCACGTCCGCATCCCCTACCGCTACCTGCACGGCACGCAGAGGTACCCCATGCCCCAGAACCTCATGTGGCAGAAGGACCGCATCCGGCAGATGCAGGAGATCCACCGGCACGCGCTGAACATGCGCCGGGCGCCCAGCTCCCAGATCGAGTGCTGAGTGTGCCGGCCGCCCGCGCAGCGGCCGCCCGGAGAGGGAAGTGTGCGCTCCCCCCCTTTGCCAGGACCGACCGGCACGCTGCGGAAGGGAAGGGCTGTGTGGTTGGACTGAGGTGTGGGAAGGGTGAGTGCGTGGTGGTTGTTAGCTTGTGACCTTTATCCGTCTTCAGTGTGTGTGTCCGTGTGCGTGCGTGTGTGCGCGTCTGTGTGTGCGTGCACGCGCGCGTATGCCTGTGCGGTAGCCGAGGAAGCTCTTCCTGAGGACCAATGGAACAGGCAGGGCTGGTTACTGGGCTGTTTTCTGCCTTTGAGGTAAACTCCTCTGTCCTAGGACTTAGGTTTGGAACATGCTTTAAGCCCAACTTTATTTGCACTTTTCCTGTGATATCGTTTTCATTTTTACACAACGGTTGGTCTAACAAGATCAGAATTTATGCATTAAGCCCTTCTCTGCAGGAGACGTGTGCAATAGTGAGCCTGACATTCGAAGGAAAAAGCACAATATTTCATCCCGACGATTTCAGAGTGTTGACCCTGACACCACCTAGACGAGCTGTGTGGTCGCTTCCGGAGGAGGTGACTGACCGATGTGAACGGAGTGGTCTGTTACTATGTTAGTAATATTTCCTCGACTTTGAGCAGCTGATTATACACTTCTCGCCGTGCCTCCGAGTGGCGGTAGCTGGCCAGAAGGGCGGGCTGCGGTGAGGAGGTTCCCCGTGGGAATCTGTTTCGCTGAGAGGAGGCCAGTTGGGAGCGTGGGCGGTCAGAAGTGCGCCCCTGGGAGAGGAGCCGCAGGGTTCAGGACGCTCCTGAGCGAGCCGCTGACGACAGTCACCTCCATGCCGTCTGGCCTCCTCCTTCCTCTAGCATGTACTGTATGCAATTGTTTCTTTTTTCAGAATGGGAAGTAACAGTTTAGAAAAATGTTGCTTAGGAAGACCCTTTTTTTCTGGCCCTTACTGTTACAATATTTTACGCAGGTGCCCAGAGTTTTCCTGGAACTTGGAAGAGCCTAGAATGCCAAAGCTAGGTGCCTGGCTCTGGCTCTTAAAAGATTTATCACTGCAGTTGTTACTTAATTTTGTGAGTTCTCCTAATTCCAGTACACTGGCCAGCTCTGCGTATTGAGTTGCCACGCCTGTAATCCCAGCGCTCAGGAGGCCAGGGCAGAGGCAGGATCCCCAGGGTTCAGGGCCCCGCCGGGCCAGGTAGCGAGGCCTTGTCTCTAAACCAGACCAGCAGAACAAACCAAGTGAAGACTTGGTGAGCCTGACCGCGCTCTGTAAACACAAGAGCTGCTGTGTGGCCTGGGTGTGTTCTGATTTTTGTAAGCAGCGTCTGCATCCTTTTAGACATTCTGGAATAGCACTATAGAAGTCAGAGTCCAGTGCAGCGATGTTTTCTTCCCAAGTCGCCATGCTGAACCACAGTAATTGTGTGGTCAAACATCAAGAGAAAGAAAAGCACAACCGGAAGTTTGGACTGTCCTCCACCTCAAGACTGGTCATATTTTAGCTCTCAGGTTTGACCCAGAGAACGTTCCTAAAACTTCCTCCCGTCCCAGCGTAAGACAAGGGCTTTAAATGAATGTGTCAGTTAAGACTGAGGGGGCATGTCTGAGTGTATATATCCCCCCCCTGCCCCGTTTCCATTTCTTGGAAGTTTCTTAGTAAAAGCTGTGTGGTTCCCTGCTGCACGGCGGCTCCACAGTGCGGAGTGAGGGCAGAGCCCCACGACTGCACTCCTGCCAGTCCTGCACATCCTGGGGGCGGTGGTCGAGCTGCAGTGGGTCTGCAGGAGGGGCTGGGCTTGGGCTTTGGTCGCAGAGCTTCGTCCTCCGTGGGGTCACCCTTCTCTCACGTGAGGTGGCAGGACACAGGACTCGGGCGTCCGTGTGCTGACACTTGTTTCTGCCCGGCAGGCGGCCTCGGCCCGGCGGGAGCAGGGTAAGTCCATCCTTGCATGGCGGTGTGTGCAGGCGTGCAGCACCGAGTGTCTGGTCTGTGTGCTCCAGCCCCCGTGTGACTGCACTCCAGTAGCTCTAATTCTGGGAGAGCCTAACTAACTTGTTAACGCGGAAGGAAACCAGAGTGACTAAATCTGCTCTAGGCTGACATTCTAATAGCGTAGAGGGTTTAGAGTGGTTCTAATTGTGATAATCAGGCCTGAAATGGCCTTCGGGAGAAATTTCCTTTCCAGAAGGAAAGGAAAAAACTCTGTTGGGTAATTTAAGTAGTAAAAACACAGCTTGCTTAGTGTGGTGATGCATGCCCGTAATCTCAGCACTTGGGAGGCTGAGGCAGGAGGATCACCTTGAGTTTGAAGCCAGCCTGGACTGCACAGTGAGACTCCTCTCTCAAAAAAAAAAGGCCGAGGATGTAGCTCAGTGGCACAGCACCTGCCTGGCAAGTGCATGGTCATGAGTTTGATTCCCAGTACCCCCCCACCAAAAAAACCCAGCTTAACGTCTATGCAAGTAAACCCTTGTTTTGTTTTGTTTTCTTTTGGTAGAGAGGGTGGGAACTGACTGAACCAAAAAGCAGTGGCGGCGGGACTTGTGGGAAGGCTGCTTCTGTCCTAGGGGCGTCCCCGCCCTCCCGCAGTGGGAGGGTGTCAGTCCTGAGTCAGTGTCTGGGCCGCAGCCTCACCTGCAGTGTCTGCATGCATCTTGATAACCAACCGCGCTCTGCTGGGCCAACTCAAAAATAACTGCTAGGAGCTCCTGAAACGGAGGAGCATTTGGCCCGGGTCACCTGGTTCTGTGTTTCTGGGACCAAAACCCCTGAATGGCGCTGGCTTTTTCAGTGTAGACCGGGGGTTTACAGCTGCAGGCAGCAGCCACGCCCCGACTCCCCGCCAGCTGGTGTGGGGCCTGCTTCTCTCCTGTTGGAGCTGTCTCGGAATGCGCAGGTGGGCCCTGTGCAGAGCGGCCTGTGTCTTAGTCCCCTCAGTTACAGCTGTAGGACCTCTCCCCACTGCTTCCCTCCAGTGAGGCTTAGCTCCCGCCCCGCCCTGACTTTGAATAAACACCCTGTCTAGGCTAGAAAAACAGGCTGCTTGGGCTGCAGCGAATCTGGCAGCCCGCGTCTGTCTCCCGGCCAGCCGGGAAGCTCAGCCCAGCTTGCCCCGCTGGTGGCTGCTTTCTTGAGAAAAGTCCACTTCGCTGCTGCTCTCCTGACGCTTCCGTGCTGTGACCTGTGTTCTGGTGTGTGGACAAAGCAGCTGCTGGTTACTACGCCCACAGTGCCCGCCAGGTAGCGAGCAGATCCCCGCTGTGCTGCCAGCCCCTTCGGGCTGCGGCTGGAGCCCGCCCTCCTCCTCCTGCTCCCTGCTAGGCCTTGTTACTTGTGCACTCCAGCTGGCGGCCGCAGGGGCCGCTGGTGCCCGGGCCCCCTGCCAGGCCTGCCCTGCAGTTCCTTCGCGGCCGCGTGGAGTGGTAGCCTGCGTGTGTCCCCGAAGCTGCCCCGCCCGTGTGACAGCCACTCCTTGTCTCCGTGTCGGTTTTCAATAAACGCCTTGTGGAGAGCCGCTCTGCCTCACGGTTCCTCATTCTGCGGCGTGGCGTCGCCTCCCGGCCGCCTCCGTGCGCCCTGCCCCCGGCCGAGCATTTTCCAGCACTCCTCCAAGCTTCAACACTGCGTTTATTTAAAACAAGAGTTAGCCCGCGTCGCTCAGCACTTTATTAGCCACAGAGGCTCACACAGGCAGGGTGCTGGTCGAGGCCGAGTACTTCACCTCGTCCCGCGGGGCCAGGCCCGGGAAGTGGTCGCGGCGCGCCGCGTACTCGCCCACGTTGGCCAGCCCCGGCACCACGCAGCAGCTCAGCGCGCTGCGGTAGATGCTCATGTCGTGCGCGTCGTACCACTCGTCCGTCTTCTCGTCGTAGCACTCCACGTTGAAGGTGGTGGTGAAGCCGTTGAAGCCGCCCACCACGAACAGGAGGTCGTCCACCACCTCGATGCCGAAGTTGCTGCGCGGGTTGAACATGGTGGGGATGGTGCGCCACGTGTTCGCCACCGGGCTGTAGGCCTCCGCGCTGCGCAGCCGGTTGGCGCCGTCGAAGCCGCCCACCTGCGGGGCCAAGAGCGGCGGTGACCGCGA
>NW_004955451.1:16040837-16047140 GCF_000276665.1 Chinchilla lanigera | reverse complement strand
GCGGGCCCTCGGGGCCCCGACTCACCGCGTACACGTGCTCCCCGTAGGCGATGACGCCGATGCCGCTGCGCCGGCTGCGCATGGGCGCGATCACCGTCCACTGGTTGCTCTCGCTGCTGTACACCTCGGCTGTGAACAGGCACTCGTTCCCGTTGAAGCCGCCGCAGATGTACACCTGCGACAGACACGTGGCTGCTGAGCGCCCGGCCGGTGGGGGCCGTGCGTGCCGGCCCGCGGGCGTCAGCGCCAGTCTCCTGGGGTTACTTCCTTAGGCGTCCGCATCGCTTTGTAAGAGCGGTTATGGACAATCGAGCTAGGCAGTCACTGAGGAAGAGCTGCACACGGGCAGCCAGCATCCTTCCCCTAGCTTCCACGTCAGGATCTGCCAACCACGGGCTGCGGGGGGGAGGGGATTGTGTCTGTACTAAAAATGCACACTTATTCCCCAAATAATCCAGCGGAACAACTGTTTACATGGTGTTTATGTGCTATTCAATATCGTGAGTGATCCGGAGAGAATTTGAAATACAGAAGAGAGCCAGGTGTGGTGCACAGCTATATTTCTATTACTTGGGAGGCTGAGGCAGGAGGATGGCAGGTTCAAATCCAGCCTGCGCAACTTAGCTTGACCCTGTCCCCCAAAATAGAAAGGTCTAGAGGATGCCCCCCTCAGTGGTAGAGCGCTTGCTTGCCTAACGAGCATGAGGTCCGGGTTCAGCTCAGCCCTGAGAAAGCCTTGTGACGTGAAGTGCATGGGAGCCTCAAGGCCTCCGGCCATTAGAGAAATGCACATGGAAACCCTGAGGCTTCATCCACGCCAGGGAGAATGGCTGTCACCAAGAAATCAGACAGCATGCGCTGGTGAGGCTGCGGGGTGGGGGAAACAGGGGCCCGTCTCCTTACAGGGGATGTAAATCCCCACAACCACTGTGGAAATCAGTATGGTGACGCCTCAGAAAAAACTAGGAATTCCATCCGACCCAGCTGTTCCCTTTCTAGGTAGGTAGCTTGCCAAAGGCGTTAACGCCATCATATGACGGTGTTAGCAGCACACCCTGTGACAGCTGAATCTGGGAAGCAGTTCTGTCCATCAAGACAAATGGATAAGGAAAATTGTTTACACACAGTGGAACTGAGTCGTCCGTAGGGAACTGGATGCACCTTGAGACCATAATGTTCAGTGAAATAAGTGAGACACTCAGCTTAAGTGTCACATGGTTTCTCTTAGACGAGAAACCCGAAATATAAAGAGCAAAATAAAATGAAGCCAGCCTGAACTGCACAGAGAGGCCCTGTCCAAAAAAACAAAAACAAAAACAAAAACAACTAGGTGTGGTGCACTCCTGTAATCCCAGCACTTGGGAAGCTGAAGCAGGAGGATCAAGAGTTCGAGACCAGCCTGGGCTACATAGTGAGCTCAAGGCCACCTGAACTGCATAGTGAGACCCTGTCTCAAAAAGACCAACAAAGAGAGAATGGAGTGCAGAGGCAGATCTTCGTCAAAGAGGAAGGGGACTGCGATGGAGCGAGGGGAGGGAAGGCATGAGAAGGCGCTCAGACGCGTTGCACATGCGCACTGGCTCCAGGCCAGGGACCTCAGCAACGTCCAGGGCTGTGCGCGAGTGCGCATGCGCCATGGCCTGGCGGCACGGGCGCCGGGCGCTGCGCTCCGCAGGTGCAGGGCCAGGTGCGCAGGCGCACAGGCGGCTCCGCCCGCGCCCGCACCCGCACCTTGCCATAGAGCGTGGTGGCGCTCGCGTCGCTGCGCTGCTCGTGCATGGGCGCGATGAGCGTCCACTGGTTGGTCTCGGGCTCGTAGCGCTCGGCCGTGTTGAGGCGCACGTAGCCGTCGAAGCCGCCCATGGCGTAGATGAAGTTGCTGAGCACCGTGACGCTCACGTAGCAGCGGCGCGAGTGCATGGGCGCCACCTGGTGCCAGGTCTTGCGCACCGGGTCGAAGCGCTTGACGCTGTTGAAGTAGTCCACGCTGTCGAAGCCGCCGATGATGTAGACGTAGCCCTTGAGGTAGGCGGCGCCGTGGTAGGCGCGCGGGCTCTCCTCCTCGCAGGTCACGTTCACCCAGCGGTCGGCGCGCGCGTCGTACGCCTCGATGGCGTTGGTCGGGCTGCCGCCGCTCCAGCCGCCGATGGCAAAGAGGATGGCGTAGGGCAGGCGCGGCCGCGTCAGCGGGTTGGTGAAGTCGGAGTTGGACGGCCCGTTCATGTTGAGGTCGTACATGGCCTTGAGCGCGTTGATGATCACAGGCTTGCACTCCTCGCTGTCCTTGACGTAGTCGTTCATCTTCACGTTGTTCATGAAGTACTCGGCGTGCATGAGCGCCAGGCGCACCTGGGGGCACAGACGGGCATCTGGGTGAGGCGGGGCTGCAGCACACCCGGCTGGGCCCTGCACCCCTCCTGTGGCTGGCTGCGGGTCGCTGCGGACACGCGGGGGTGCTTTTTAAAGGTATAACACATGGAATATTTGGCTCGGTCCAGGCCTGGGGTGCACCCCTGTCACCGCAGCACCCAGCACTACAGGAGGCTGAGGCAGGAGGATCGCAAGTCGGAGCCCAACTTGGGCAGTATAGTGACTTAGCGAGACTCTGTTCCCCCCAAAATAAAAAAAGGCTGGAGAGGTAGCTCAGTGAGGCGGCCCTGGATTTGCTGCAAAAAATAGATTGGGGATGCTGAGAATGAGTTAGAGAGGGGCTGGGCATGATGGTGCACGCCTGTAATCCCAGCACTCAGGAGGCTGAGGCAGGAGGATCCTTGTGAGTTCGAGACCAGCCTGGGCTACAAAGTGAGGTCAAGGCCACCCTGAACTGCATAGCGAGACCCTGTCTCAAAGAGAGAGAGAGAGAAAAAGAATGAGCTAGACAAAGGCACCTGGCCGGGTCACAGAGCCACCCAGTCCATCCAAGACTATGAAGACCAGCAGCAGCCGTGGGAATTGCTCAGAAACGGAGTGTATATCTATATAAAGTAACATGAGTGGGCAGCGCGTGGCTGCAGTGGTGCAGATACTCATGATTTGGCATCTAGCCCCATAGAACTCATTGAATGGGCAAGAGTGAAACAAGCCCCCTGTACCAGGGAGGACTTTGGCTAAGGAACGTAACCCGGATAGAAGGAACTTGCAATGCCGGGGGAGAGGAAATTGCAAAATTCCAGAGGAGAGATGGCTTCTAACATCAGTGCATTTAAGTACAGCCCTGGGACTGTCACACACCTGAGTGTGTCTCTTAGGGACTGCCCCTCAGGGGTAAGTGAATCAAGAGTGAGCAATTACTGTCATCCCAGCGTTCTGGGAGGCTGAGGCAGGAAGATGGAAAGTTTGAGCCCGGCCTGGGCAGTTAAGTGACTTAGCGAGCCCCTGGCTGCAGATTAAATAGCCACTGAGCATTCACAAAGAATAACTGAGCTTGACCTTAGGAAGTAAAACCGAGATGTGCTGCTTCCTGTTCTGGGGGTCATGGGAAATCCACTTTAAGATGGCCTCAAACACAGCATCCTCCTGCTTGACGTTGAGCTCGTCCTTTTCTATGATGTCCTTGAGCTCAGTGACCGACAGCTCCAGGAACTCGGCCGAGACCTTCACCATCTCCTCGAAGTTGTGCAGGATGAACATGTAGGCCTTCTGCCGCAGCTCGGGGCAGTAATAGTAGTCCGTGAACTTGCAGATGCCGATGCAGTTGTCCAGGCACAGCTCGGACTTGAGGAACTCACAGCAGCCCCGCACGATGCCCATGATGTTGAACTGGTCGGCAGCCGCCAGCAGCTTCTCCACGTTGTCGGGCGTGATGGGTACGGTGCGCGTGTATGCGTACTCGATGATCAGCTTCATCATGTCGGGGGAGATGCCGGGAATGTTGTACACCTTCTTCTCGGTGTTGTTCCAGCCGCTCGTAAACAAAGCTCTGGAAAAGACAGAGGAACTGACAGCCCGGGAGCGATTCTTACTGTCCGCCAGGTCCTTGCCCCCGACCCTCCTCTCTCCCTGCAGGCAACTCTGGACATTTTCCAACGGGCGCAGGGTGAGTGCGTTGGGAATAAATCGATCTGAGGAAGTGGGCTATGATCCGGTGTGGTGGTGTGTGCCCCGAATCCCAGCGTTCTAGGAGGCTGAGGCAGGGAGGCTCGAAAGAGCAAGTACAGCCTGGCCAAATTACTGAGATGCTGTAGCAAAAATAATATTAAAAATGGGCTGGGGGCCAGGGATATAGCTCATCAGCATGGCACCTGGCTGGCAAGCGTGAGGTTGTGAGTTAGATTCCCGGACCAAAAAAAAAAAAAAAAAAAAGAAAGAAGGAAAGAAAAGGGCTGGGGGATGCAGCTCACTGCAAAGGTTCTGGGTTTAATCCCCAGTGCCAAAGAAGAAACAAAGCCCTCTGGTCTGGGCCATGAGCCCCTGGCTGCCTGGCCCCGCCCACCTCCCCCATTTCCACTCCCCACTGTCACCTCCCGGCACCTGAGCCTGCTCCCCTTGGTCTTCCTGGAATGTCCCAGATCTCTCATCCCCTGAGGGCTTAGGTCTTTGCTGGGGTTTGAGTTGGAAACAGGGTGGGAATCAAAGAAACCCCAGCACCCCCCAAGCCAGCTGAGCCCCCAGACCGGAGGCAGGGAGAGGCCCCAGCCCCGCACCTCCTCGAGCTCAGGGCCACACCTGAAGTAGGAGCTGCAGCTGCAGAGGATGTTCTTGTGGGCGTTGAACTCAAAGCCGTTGACTTTGATGACCACGTCGCAGAGCTTGCCTTCCAGCCGGAGCTCGTTAAAGATCTCGCAGGTCATGGCACTCATTTTCCTCTCCATGTGAGGCTGGGGGAAGCGGGAGGCCGCGGTGCCCTCCGTCTCCATGGCTCCCGGGAACCAGCGGGGAGAGGCTGCTCTCCTGGGTGTGGCGAGGGTCGGGGGCCCCTGCAGGCAGCTGTCGCTCCCTTTCCCTACTACATCTTTCATGTCCAGCCCAGCAGGCAGCCCAAGTTCCAGAACCCTGGGCGGCAGGCAGTGAGGTCACGGCAGGATTGTGCGCTCACGGGCCCCCTGGGGTTCTGGAACTCAGCCTGGCCTGCCCCGGCCCCCTCAGCCCTTCCCACCTTTCCTGGGTCCCTGCTGGAAACTGGCCACCGACACCACGGCACAGTTTGGTTGATTCCACTTCCTCTTTCCCCCTCTGTGCTGTCCGGGTCCCCACCCCTGCAGCAGCCGCCCAGGGGCTCCCCACAGGCTGCAGGCCACCTAGGCAGAAGGGACAAAGGCTGGCACAGTAGTGCTCAACTGAGATTGAAGCACTCAGGAGGCTGAGGCAGGAGGATCCTTGGGTGTTCGAGGCCAGCCTGGGGTACACAGTGGGTTCAAGGCCAGTGTGGGCTGCATATCGAGATGCTGTCTGGAACAGAGGGTGGGAGACGGGGTGCTCATCAAATCTGCTGCTGCTCAGCTGCCAGGGGTGTTCCAGCCCCCCGGGTGTGTCAGTTACTCACTTTTTCTGTGAAGTGGAGTGAGCTGGGCCTGGACACCTTCTCCACGTTTAACAGAGCTCCATTCAAATCTAAAGGCTAGAAGTGACCCCGGTTTTGTTTTGTTTTGTTTTGCAATATTCAGATTGTATCCCGGGTCTCTGCACCGAGCTATACTCCTAGCCCTTTTTTTTTTTAACTTTTTATTTTGACACAGGGTCTCACTAAATGGCTGAGTTGCCCAGCCTGGGTTTGAGCTCGTGATCGTCCTGCCTCAGCCTCCCGGAGTGCTGGGGTTACAGGCCTGAGCCACCTCTCCTGCATGACCACTCCGCTCTCCCCGCCCTGGCGATCAGTACAGGACCCGGCACTTCCAGGCAGACACTGTGGCCTGGAGCCACATCGCCAGCCCTGGACCGGACAGTTGCCCGGGTTTTTGCTCTGGAAAGCTTGGCAGGAGGGGACGCCTGTCATCCCAGCTGCTCAGGAGGCTGAAGCAGGAGAATCACAAGTTTGAGGCCAGCCTGGGAAGTTCTGCAAAACCCTGTCTCAAAAAAATAAAGGGCTGGGGATACAGCTCAGTGGTAGAGCGTCCTTGCATCCAATCCCCAGTCCGGGAGTGGAAGTGGGGGGGTGGCAGGAGGCTCCGGGGCAGCGCAGCCCCCACACGTGAGCTACCACCCTGCAGGGCCCTTCCCTCGTCAGAAGTCACGCCCGGCCGCCGGGACGGCGCATGCGCAATGCGGCTGCGGGGCGTGGCCTTCCCGAACCGCGAGCGCGCCATGGCCGAGGAGGTGAGGCTTGGATTCCGGGTGCGGGGCAGGGGAGGAAGATCCACGTCGCCG
>NW_004955451.1:16025007-16040653 GCF_000276665.1 Chinchilla lanigera | reverse complement strand
GCGCGCTGCGCAGGGCCGGGGGCGGCTGCCTGCAGGTACCGGGGTGGGGGCTTTGCCCGACTCGGCCCCAAAGCGGGCGCGAACCCCAGCACTGCGACCTCGGGGTCTCATCGGTCACCCACCCACCCCAGGACACGGGTCCCCTGGGTCCCCTCCTGCCCTGCGCTCCTCTGACCCCTCACTCCCAAGGGCTGTGTTGCAGACCCCCGGCCGTGCTCCCCCCCCGGGCCGTGTCCCCCCCCCGGGCCGTGCCCCCCAGGCCCCCGCGGCACCGCTCTCTCCCCACCACAGGTCGTGTCTGACTTCGACATGACCCTGAGCAGATTCTCACACTCTGGGAAGCGCTGCCCCTCTTCCTACAGTGAGTCTCCCCCACCCCAAGCCTGGCGGCACAGGTGACCTCTGAGGGACAAGTCAGCCGAGTTTTGTTTTTCCAGATATTCTGGATAACAGCAAGGTGGTCAGCGAGGAGTGTCGCAGACAGGTGGGTCCCCCCTCTGCTGGCAGCCTGCTGCCCCTGCTGCTCAGAGGGTCCTGGTTTAGATCCAGAGAACATGGGGCTGGGAGAGAGCACAGTGGCATGAGTGCCCGCCTGGCAAGTGCAAGGTCCTGACAACACCAAAAAGAAAAAAAAAGAAAAAGAAATTATTAGATCCAGAGAAGACCCGGACGGAGACTTGAGACAGCTGATGCTGTTTAAAGTCGGCATCATCAGATCCGTGTAGTCTTTCCCTGTTGGATTCCTTCTTTTTCCCCCCAGACCCAGGAATTGAGCTTAGGGCCTTTGCACTGAGCTACATTCCCAGCCCTTTTTTGTTTATTTTGTATAGGGTCTTGCTGGGTTGCTAAATTCCCCAGGGTAGGCTCAAACTTGAGAGCCTCCTGCCTCAGCCTCCCAGAGTGCTGGGATTACAGGTACGCACCATTCGCTTGGCTGGATGTCTTTTTTGGGGGGACGGGGTTTAATCCTCAGTACTGGAAAAAGAAAAAGAAAAAAGCACAAGTTTGATGCGCTCTTTTTTTTGAGGCAGGTCTTGCAGTGTAGTGCAGGCTGGCCTTGAACTCACTCTATAGCCCAGCGGGTCTGGAACTCTCAGTGATCCCCCTGCTTCAGCTTCCTGAGTGCTGGGATGACAAGTGTGTGCCACCACACCTGGCTCCTTTTTCTTTTTTTTTTTTGTGGCTTCTTTTGCTAGCATATATTACTAACATGAATCCAGAGATCCTCAAAGAAAGGCAAGTGTCTGTTCGTACAGCCTTCACACTGTCTCCCTTGTGCCTGGGGAAGGTGGACACGTGTGGGACACATGGCAGTCAGTGAGATCTCGCTGCCTGCAGCCTGACAGCCGAGCTCATGATGACAGGAAATCCTGGCCCCTGTGATGGGCAGGGGAGGCCACTTACATCGCCGACTCCTGGACCCCACGGTTGGGGCAAGGGCTGAGGGCCGAGGGTCCGGGCCCACCCAGACTTACAGATAGGCGAAGGTGATCATTTGGAAAGGGCTAGGGAGGAGACGTCTGGGACTTGTAGATCGTGCGTCCCCAGGTGACAGCTTGAAGGAGCTAGTGCTCTTGCCTGAAATTTCATGTTCAGGTTTGTTTTGTTGTTCGCGGTCCTGAGAATTGAACCGAGGGATGCTGTACCGCTGAGCTACATCGCCAGCCCCTTGTATCTTAATTTATTTTCAGACTTTTAAATTTATTTCTATGTTGTCTTGCTGGGAACAGAACCCAGGCCCTTGAGCGTGCTCAGCAAGCCCTGTGCCCCTGAGCTGTGAGATCTCACTGTGTTTCAGTCTTCCTGCCTCAGCCTCCTGAGGAGCTGGGATCACCGGCCGGCACCGCCACGCCGGCCGTGGTTCCCTCTCAGGCTCACGGCTTTTCTCTGTGTGGCTGCCGCAGCTCACCGCGCTCTTTAACCACTATTACCCCATCGAGACCGACCCCCAGCGGCCCGTGGAGGAGAAGCTGCCGCACATGGTG
This sequence comes from Chinchilla lanigera, assembly GCF_000276665.1. Classification (NCBI taxonomy): domain Eukaryota; kingdom Metazoa; phylum Chordata; class Mammalia; order Rodentia; family Chinchillidae; genus Chinchilla; species Chinchilla lanigera. The sequence continues at coordinate 16,038,668 of NW_004955451.1, read as the reverse complement.
GAGTGGTGAGCGGCTGCGGGGTGGGCAGGGTGGGATGCCGTGACCGGGAGGCGCCCGGTGACCCGGAGGCCCGTGCCCTGCTGAGGGTCTGCCCCAGGCCGTGCCCGCTGCGTGGGTGGTGCGGGAGGGCACCTGGTCCTGGTCCTGCATGTGCGCTGCTGTCTCACCGTCTCTCCCAGGGTAGGTGCAGAGGTCAGGGCCGGCCGTGCTGGAGCAGGAGCACAGGCGCGGCCCAGCGCGGGTGTGCAGCGGGCAAGGCTGGCGCCCACCCTGCGGGATGGAAGGCAGGGGCAGTGGGCGGAAAGCGAGCGGGAGGCCTGGATTTGTCCTTTGCACGGAGCCCCAGTCGGAATCCAGCCCGTCTCTCAGGGACGGAGCCTGGTCACCCGGCACGGACTTCTGCTGTCAGCTCCCAGCCCTCCTCTCCGCTTCGCTGCTTTCTGACCTCCTTATCCCCAGGACTGGAGATTGCTCCCAGGGCCTCTGCACTGAGCTACATCCCCAGCCCTTTTGTTATTTTTACTTTCTATTTCTTTCTTCTCACTGTATCACTAACTTGCCCAAGCTTGGCTCAAACTTGAGACCCTCCTGCCTCAGCCTCCCCATGTGCCAGGGTTGTGGTATGTACCACCACACTGGACATGCTTTTCCCTTTAAGGATGGCTAGGGTCCCTTCTGAGGGGCTTGGTTCTGGTAAGAGAGGCCCGGTGGCCTCCTCAGTCCCTGAGCTTGGGGCTGGGGTCTGATCCAGGTGGACCAGGGCGCACGAGCTGCTGTGTGGACAGAGGATCCCGCGGCTGCAGATCGCTGAGGTGGTCCGGGAGTCGGGTGCAATGCTCAGGTGAATGATGCCCAAGTGAGCATGATGCCCAAGAAATAAATAAAAAAGCATTGTGGCGGGGGTCGGGGGGGCACAGCAGAGCGCTGGCGCCATCCTAGCACCATTGCCAAGAAAAGCCGGCCTAAAGCTTTGGTTCACACAAGGGAGGCTGGGGAGGAATGGAGCTGAGGCGGAGATGGGAGAGCCGGGCTGGGGCTGCAGGGGCGTCCAGGATCCAGCTCACCTTTCACAGCAGCAAAGACTTTTGGGGTCCCCCCAGGTGACCGGCAGGACATGTGTGTGTGTGCGGGGCTGGGGATGGAGTCCAGCAGTGTACTGCCACTGAACAGCATCCTTAGCCTGTTATTTTTTATTTTGAGTCAGGGCTTGGGTAAGTCATACAGTTGCCCAGCCTGGCTTAGAACTTACGACCCTCCTGCCTCAACCTGCTGAGTTGCTCTGATTATAGGTGTGCACCACGATGCTGGGCCTGGCTGGTTTTCTCAGGCAGCCAGGACCCTTGGTCATAGTCACTGGCCACCTTTCCCTTTCTTTTTTTTTTTGGTTTTTCTCCGGTACCGGAAACCGAACTCACGACCTTGCGCATGCCAGGCAGGCGCTTTTGCCGCTGAGCTAAATCCCCAGCCCCTCTTTTGTTTTTTGAGACAGGGTTTTTTGCCTTGTAGCTCAGGCTGGCCTTGAACTCACTTCGTAGCCCAGCCTGGCCCTGAACTCAGAGTGACCCTCTTGCCTCAACCTCTCCAGTGCTGGTATTACAGGTGTGCGCCACCATGCCCCGCCTACCCACCTTTCCTGAGCAGGGCTCTGTGCTGGAGCCTCTTTTGTGACAAGGTCTCACTGTGTAGCTCAGGGTGGCCTTGGGGTAGCTCGTGGCCTGGGGAGGCTGAGGCAGGAAGGTTGCTGGGAGTTCCAGGTCAATTTGAGCTACATAGTGAGACCTGTCTCAAAAACGAGACAAGAGCCGGGTCTGGTGGCACACACCTGTAATCCTAGCACTCGAGAGGCTAAGGCAGGAGGATTGTTGCGAGTTTGAGGCCAGCTTAGGCTACAAAGTGAGCTCAAGGCCAGCCTGAACTGCAGAATGAGACTCTGTCTCCAAAAGTCAAAAAAAACAAAAACCAGGGGCTGGGGATTTAGCTCAGCGGCAAAGCGCCTGCCTGGCAAGTGCAAGGTCGTGAGTTCGGTTCCCGGTACCGGAGAAAAAAAACAAAAACCAGAGAGGAAGAGAGCACAGCAGCATTGACAGTGACGTCCGAGCCCTTATCCTGCAGGGAAGGCTACGAGACCTTCTTTGACACGCTACACCAGCACGACATCCCGCTGTTCATCTTCTCTGCGGGCGTGGGGGACGTCCTGGAGGAAGTGATCCGGCAGAGGGAGGTGCTACACCCCAACGTCCACATCGTGTCCAACTACATGGACTTCGGTGACGATGTGAGTCCCTGCCTCGGCCAGGCAGGCGGGGTGGGGACCCGCCAGGGCTCCCCCTTCCAGCTGCCTCTGTCCAGGAGGGCGGGCAGGTGGGTGGCCGTGGCATCTCTGCCTGTGGGTGGTTAAGGCCTCCCCCTGGGGACCGGTGTGTGGGCAGCCTGAACCGTCCCCGGCCCCCAGAGCAGGCTGTCTCCGCTGTGTTGCCCTGGAGTAGGCAGGTGCAGTGGCGCACGCCTATAGCCCCAGATATTCAGGGAGCTAAAGCAGGAGGATTGCCAAGTTCGAGACCACTTTGGCAATTAAGCAAGACCCTGGCTCAGAGTAAAACATAAAAAGGGTTGTGGATGTGCTCAGCAGTAGCGCTCTCTGCAAAAGTAGTACTAACTTTATTCAGAGAAACAGCCCAAGTCTGGCCGCTGGGCGCTAGTTTGCCAACCTTGGCTTGGCCTGCTGTGAAGTCGTGGCATGGTCTGCGCCTTCTAGGGCCCCTTCCCTCCGTGGCGGACAGCGGACGGCAGCGCCACACGGTCCCTCACCGCTGCCCGTGCCCTCTCGGTCCCCAGGGGCTCCTGCAGGGGTTCAAGGCCCCACTCATTCACATCTTCAACAAGAACAGCTCCGCGGGCGGCAGCGCCAGTTACTTCCGGCAGCTCCAGGGCAGAACCAACATCCTGCTGCTCGGGGACTCCCTGGGGGACCTCAGCATGGCGGACGGGGTTCCCAGGGTACAGGACATCCTCAAGGTCGGCTTCCTCAATGACAAGGTGGGGCCGCGCTCCGCCCCGGCTTCCTGAGAGTGGAGGCTTCAGGCCTGCCCCAGTGTGTGAGGGGTACAGGAGGTAGCCCTAGCCGGGTTCGGGTCAGCAGGTAGTCTTGAGGAGGATGAGGACAGTGGCTGGTGCCCCCGCTGGCACAGACTTGGGGGTCCCGACGACCCTGCAGGTACCAGGCAGAGACGCGGTGACACCAGGGGTGTTTGTGACCCCGGCTGCTGTCCTTTTGGCTCCAACCAAGGGTCTGCTGTGGCCACTCATAGCACCTGCCCACCTGGCTGTTCCCCCCCTCTCCCGTAGGACCCCATGCCCTCAGGCTCTTCGGGCGTTAGGAAGCCAGCTGAGTCAGTTTTCCTGCTGCCCCGGGCCTGCACGCTGGGACTCGGCTCAGGCGGGGACCCTGGGCAATGTGCCCCTCGTACGCAGGTGGAGGAGCAGCGCGAGCGCTACCTGGACGCCTACGACGTTGTGCTGGAGAACGACGAGACGCTGGACGTGGTCAACGGGCTGCTGCGGCACGTCCTGTCCCTGGCGGACAGCGAGGACGAGCGGGGCTCCTGAGGGTACACACAGCTGTCCCGGAGCGGAGCGCCGGGCCCCAGCTCCCCCACCCCTCCGTCCACGCGGCCTGGACCCCGTACACGGGCATCCTGTGGGCGCCTCGCCCAGGGTTCTTTTAAAAAGGCTGTATCTCAGACAAATACAAAGGGTAAAGCAGATGCAAGTTTAAAAATGCTGTTCTGACCCTGGAAGCCCGGGAACCTCCGAGGCATCCTGGGCTCCTTGGAACAGAGTTTGAGAACCCAGGAACGTGTGCTGATGCAGAGGAGGGGCCCACCCCAGAACAGGGCAGTGTCCTGCCGATGCCACCGTCAAACCTGGCATCCCTGGGGAGGAGTTGGGTTGGGGTGGCCCAGTCTGGGAACCCCCGCAGCAACCAGCGTGGGTGTGGACTCTTTTCTCCCCCCCCCGCCCAGACACGGCCTTCTTCCTGTGCCCTGGTCAGGGCCTCCAATGGTTTACCAGTGACCGAGAAGGGGCCCGGGGCTCAAGGCGCCTGCAGGTGAAAAAGTGATTCATGCTGGGCCGCCCCACGTCCTTGACCTGGATCACTGTCCTTCCTCCCTCCTCAGCCTGGTGACCCCGATTCTCTCTGCCCTGTGACACCTTTTGTGGAAGCGCCAGCTCCCCTTAGAGAAGGTCCTCTCACACTTCCTGCAGAGGCCGCGGGCTGGAGGAAGTTGGGTCCCCAGGATGGAAAGGATGGGGTGACACCAGCCACCAAATGCTATGGGCACCTAGACCCTTGATTATTTATTTTCCTGTTGTCTGCGGTGCTGGGATGGAACCCAGGGCCTCCAGCCTGCTGGGCACGCACCGTATCCCTGGGCTACATCTGGCTTTCATTTGGAGACGGTCTCACTAAGTTTCCCAGGGAGGCTTTAAGCTTGTGATCCTCCTGCCTCAGCCTCTCAAGTGGCTGTGATGGGTGGCATAGGCGCACCTCCCTGGGCTCCAGTGCCAGGGATTGGAGCTGGTCAAGAACACTTCTGACCACAGGGTTCTCCTTGAAGCCATTGCATGGCGCTGCTTCGGTCCAGGTGGTTCTGCTAGGCTTTGGGCAAGGTCGCTATTTGAGACCTGTGTGTGGCCACCCCAGGCTGGGGTCGGAGCACCGTCATTTCCCTTGCCGGCAGTCATGGCTCCTGCTGTAGTTTGGGGTCTGCAAGGGGGACAGTACAATACAGGACACATTTTATAAGATTATTTATAACGGGCTGGGGATTTAGCTCAGCGGCACAGCGCCTACCTGGCAAGCATGAGGTTGTGAGTTCAATTCCCAGTACTGGGAAAAACAAACAAACAAAAAATTGTAACAGTCACCCAAGAGTCACATACAAAGAAAGTGCAGGAAATCTGTCCACACACTAAAGAATAAAGAATCCAGCTGAGGGCCTGGATCCCACAGTAATGTCTGCATGAGTCCAGCTGAAGACCTAGAGCCCATGACAGTGACCCCACAAGTCCAACTGGAGGCCTAGAGCCCACGACAATGCTTCATGCAGCCCTGTTTCATGGATCCGCGCTGGGAAGGTCTCAAGGCCAGTGGTGGAAGCTAGAAAGTCTGTGCCAGCAGGATGAAGGATCTGTGCTCGCAGGCTAAGGGTCTGCACTGGAGCCAGGAAGTGATGCTCAAAGCAAGGACCAGGGCTCCCCCAAAGTGAACTGAAGCTATTCTCAGCGAAGGTCCGGAGCTTGTTTGATGAGAACAGCCAAGTTCATCAGGAAAGCCAGCGTGACGAGCTCCTCCAGGAGAACCAACAGCCCCCTAACAACCCCTCTTCTTCTCCAGTTTTTATTTTGTTGGCAACAGTCCTCAGGGGGCCTCCCGTACCCAGCACCAGGCTGGCTCAGTTCAGCTGGGGGTTACAAGTTGACCAGCAGTTGTCACCCACCGCCGCTTCCAAGCCTGCTGTGGTGGTACACCCCTCTAATCTCAGCACTCTGGGGGCTGAGGCAGGAGGGTTGTAAGTTTGAGACCAGCCCGGGCTACATAGCAAGATCTTGTCTCAAAAAAAAAAAAAAAAAAAAAAAAAAAAAAAGGGCTGGGCGTGGTGGCGCACACCTGTAATCCCAGCACTGGGGAGGCTGAGGCAGGAGGATCGTTGCAAGTTGGAGACCAGCCTGGGCTACAAAGTGAGCTCAAGGCCAGCCTGAACTACATAGCAAGACCCTGTCTCAAAAAGACCAAAAAAAAAAAAAGTCCTAAGTGTGTTCTCTAGCCCTGTAACAAAGGACGTGAAATAATCCATTTAAATGGAGGAAGGTTTATCCTAGTTTAGGGTTGGTGCCTGTGTCTGAGGAAGCCTGTTCCCCTCAGAGCAGCTGGGTGCAAAAGTTCTCAAGGACCCCAGCGACCTGAGCCCTCCCCAGAGCCCCTCGGTAGCCACATACCAGGGACGGAGCCTTGCCCCCAGCCTCAAGATGGGACTGCAGACCAGACTGCAGCACCGAGCTGGGATGGGGTGGGCAGGCAGCTTGGTGCTTGGAACCGTCCCAGCCCATCCTTGGGAGACCCGGTCCTGCCCACTGTAGTGGCCGAGTTTGGGCAGGTATCGGGGCAGGTGGCCTGATCCCAGACATGGGGTCTGAGCCCAGGGCCCTGTCCTCCACAGAGGCACCGGAGCTGGCGACAGCTGGTGGCCAGGAGCAGCCGGCTGGTTGCAGCGCAGGGACGGGAATCGCTGCCTGGCTCCTTTAGTCCTCGAGCCTCTAGTTGTGGGGGTCGGACTGTCCTTCCTGATCAGCTGGGACAGGACCATCTGTCCACCCTCGCCTGCAGGCCCATTCCTTGGACACCGCCGTCAGCAGCCTGGGCTTGGGGCTCAGGCTGGGCTCTGTCTGGAGTGAGGGAGGCGGTGTCATCAGCCTGGCTTGTCTCCTCTTTCTGTCCCAATCTTTGGGTCAGAAGTCCTCTTCCCAGGCTGGGGATGTGGCCCATGCCTGTCATCCCAGCACTCCGGGAGGCTGAGGCAGGCAACTTAGTGAGACCTGGCCCCAACATAAAAGATAAAAAAGGGCTAGGGGATCGGCTGAGTGCCATGGCCCGGGGTTTGGTCCCCCCCACCCCCATACTCCCGCCCCTGCTCCCCAAAGACCAGCTCCTGAGACCTGTGGTTGAACCTTTTATTTGTCACGGGGCAGGGAGTGAACACAGTTCGGCCCTTGAGTGTGCAGAGCTAGCGGAGATGTCTCTCCTGGCCCCGAGGCCATGCACAGGCTTGTCTGCCCGCACAGGGCCTTTCTGGGCTCCTTCTCACGGGGTCGGGGAGGGGCGCAGAGCCCAGCCTGACCCGTGCCCCGGCGGGTCGAGGGGTTGTGGAGCGAGGGGCCGGTGAGCCCAGCAGCCCCTTCCCGGGAGCCCGGCCCCGGGCGCTGCGCGCGGCAGCCAGTGGGACGGTAACGAATGGGGCCGCGTCCTGCCAAGACCCTGGTGACCCGCAAGAGGGCCAGCCCCACACTGCGACCCCGTGGGCTGTGAGCCCGCGTCTTGGGGCTGGGGCTGGGGCCGGTGCCCGCCGTGACGCCTCCCACGGCTCCGGGTCCCCCGGCAGAGGGGCGCTGCGGCAGGACAGTCCCGCTGCCGCTGTCTCCGAGAGCGGGGGCCTCAGAGCTCCTCGTGGACGCGCTCCTGGTCCTCCTCCGACTTCAGCTTGAGCTCCGCGGCCGTGATCCTGCCGTCCTGGTCGCGGTCCTGGTTCCGGAACATGTCCCCGATGGTCTTCTCGGGGTCCTGCCCGGGCAGCAGGCGGCCCTTGCCCTCCTGCACCTGAGCCTTGATGAAGACGGAGAACTGCGGAGGAAGGCGGGGTGAGTGCCAGGGGCGCCACCGAGGGGCGCGGGGTCCCGGAGTGCGGCCGGGAGGTGGGGGTCCTGCCCAACGCGTAGACTGCAGGGGAGGGCCTCGGGGGTGTGACCGGAGGCGTGGTCTGGGGCTGGAGGGCGTGGCTTGGTGGGTGAGGGCGTGGCTTGTTGGTGGGGCGTGGCCTGGTGGAGCACGTGGCCCTGGCCGGGCAGTGACCGCCGGGTGCGGAACAGGGCTGTGCGCGCGAAGCACCCGTGCGCCGGATGGACACTGATCTGTCGCGCCCCCACGCACTAGCTGCCTGGCCTGGTGGTGGCTGAGCTCCTGACCCACCTCGTCCAGGGGGACCTCTCCGTCCTTGTTGAGGTCCATGTCTTCGAACAGGCTGGCGGGAGGATCCTCGTGCCACACGAACAAGTAGCCGTCAGGCAGCCCGTCCTCCCGGGACACCAGCTCCACCTCGAACAGCAGTACGGCGCTGCCAGGCACCCCGCGGGCTGGGAGCGGGTAAGCGTCCCATCAGGCCTCCGCAGCCCAGCCAAGCCCTCCCACCCCCCGCAGCCAGGGCAAACAGGACCAAACCCCGCGGCCCCGGGCCTGCGCCTCTCACCTCCGCTCTCCCCGTGCGCCAGGTGCGGGGGCACCACCAGCCGCCGCCGCTCCCCCACACACATGCCCTGCAGTCCCCTGTCCAGCCCCTCGATCACCTTGTTGGCCCCCAGTGTGGCCTCCTGGGGGGCCCCGTAGTCGTGGCTGGGGGAGGGCAGGTGCCCAGGTCAGTTCCGGCCCAGGACACGCCCGCAGTTCCAGAGCCATCCTCCCGGCACCCAGCTCCCTGGAGAGGCCCCGCCTCCTGTCACCTCCCCGCAAGGCGGGCCGCTCCCGTCCCCTCCTGCACCTGTCCTCCCTTCCCTGCAGAGGAAGGGCTCTCATGCCGCCCCCTGGGGAGGGACTGGCAGGGAGAGTGTGGGGGAGGGCAGAGCGGCAATGGGGACGCCAACCCACGAGGAGAACAGCCTGGTGCCGTCCATGAGCGAGCAGTTGTAGTGGTAGCGGATGAAGTCGCCGAGCTTGGAGGTCTCGTTGCAGGGCTCCGCGGGCCGGGACAGGGTCTCGATACCCACGGGGTCCGAGGGGTTGTGGAAGTCAATGACAAGCACGTGGAAGACGAGCACAGCGGAGCCAGGGATCTTGTTTCCTGAGGCCAGGCAGGGAGGGGTCAGCTAGCTGTCTCCAGCGGATGCAGACCCCTTCTACCCTCACCCTGCAGACCCGAGTCAGGACAGGATATTTCCAGTGCCCTGCGGCTGGTGGCATCTTGCCAACCCCAAAGCTGACCAGGACGGGTCTCAAATCCAGGCCTGCAAGCCTGCAATCTCAGCACTTGGGAGCTGAGGCAGGAGGATCAACAGGAATTGGAGACCAGCCCGGGATATATAGTGAGACCTTGTCTCAATTTTAAAGAAAGAAATCTAGGCCTCTCTGCTCCGGGGGCTGCGAGGTCTGTTTGTCCACAATGACCCCTGCTTGTCCCCAGGGTCAGGCTCAGCGGTGGGAAGCACCCTGGGGGAGCAGGGAAACGGGGCAGCGCCCTACCGGTGCCGTTCTCCCCGTAGGCCAGGTGCGGGGGCACAGTGATCCTGCGGTACTCGCCCATGCACGCGCCCTGCAGGCCTTGGTCCATGCCAGGGATGATGTAGCCCTGCCCAATGTAGGTGTTGTACGTGTGGTTTCGGGAGTAGCTGCGACAGAACGCGGAGGCCGCGGGGGGTCAGCGGGGCCCTGCCCCTTCCGGAGGCCCAGAGGGACCGGCCCCTCCCCCGGGTCCCCCGGACCTGGAGTCAAAGGGCGTGCCGTCCATGAGCGAGCCGTTGTAGTGATAGCGCATGAAGTCTCCGGCGGCCGCCTTCCGCACACAGTCGGCCGGCACCGCCAGCGTGTCTACCTGCGCCGTGTCCTTGGGGTTGTGGACATCCACCAGCAGGACGTGAAAGACCAGGGAGGCCTGGGGGGGGATCACGGTCCCTGGGGAGGGGACAGAGCCTGAGCCAAACAAGCAGGGAGCACACAGGCTCAGGAAGGCCCAGGCGGGCGTCCCGTTTAGACGCGTCCCGCTCTCCGCAGTCCTAGAGTCAGAGCGGGTCCCCAGCGGCCACCAGGCACGCAGCCTCTGTCTGAGTGGGGGTAAAGCCCTTCTTTGTGCGGCAGTCACCAAGGGCTGGCTTCACCCCTGCATGCCTGCCTCCTCGGCCGGAAGCCCTTTTGCGGTACACAACCTGAGCAACAATGCCCTCTTCTGAAGTCTCTCGGGCCCCACCTGCCCTTACCGTAGCCTTTCTCGCCATAGGCCAGGAACGGGGGGATGGTGACCCTCCTCCTCTCTCCCGGACACATGCCCTGCAGCCCCTGGTCCATGCCCTTGATGAGCCAGCCCGAGCCCACATAGGTGTCGTAAGTGCCGCCCCGACTGTAGCTGCGGAGACAGAGGAGCTGTGCTGGGGAGACGCTCCCTGTGCGGCCCCCCGCGGCTCAGCTGCTCCGCCCCTACCTGCTGTCGAAGGGCGCGCCGTTCAGCAGGGTGCCGTTGTAGTGGTAGCGCACGAAGTCGCCGTCCTGCACCATCCGCGGGCAGAGCGGCGGCCGCAGCAGGACGCTCACCTGGACCGTGTCCGCCTGGTTCCACACGTCCACCAGCACCACGTCGAAGTACAGGGTGGCGTCGGGGGGGATGAGCCCCGCTGCGGGGGAGGCCGGAGGTCTGGTGCGCCCCCTCCCCGCGCCCGCGCCCCGCCCGCCGGGACCCCAGCCCACCCGCGCTCTCACCCACGCCGATGCTGCCGTAGCCCAGGTGCGGGGGCACCACCAGGCGCCGCCGCTCGTTCACGCACATGCCCATGAGCCCGCGGTCCATGCCCGTGATCAGCCGCCCCACGCCCACCACGATGGCCACCAGGCTGTTGCGGTCGTAGCTGGGGACGGAGAGGACGGGGTGGGCGAGGGCGAGGGCTCAGGTGCGCGCAGGTGAGGGCCCCTCCTCCCGCCCTCTCGCTGCACATGCGCGCACTGTCTCCCGGAGCGCAGGTGGCCACCCAGCCCCCACCACCCCGCGACACCTCAGGTGGTCCCGGCTCTGCTTGGGTGCAGGTGGGGTGGGTGACGGGTGGGCGCTGCCTCTGCTCACGGTGGGCGGAGGGGCGTTTACGGAGCACTTGCTGTAGGCCAGATTCAGTGCCTGGCGCTCACACTATCTTCTTTAAGTTTTATTGATCTGTTTGTGTATGTGCAGTAATGGGGCTGGACCCAGGGCCGTTACACTGAGCTGCGTCCGCCCTTTTTGCTTGAGGCTGGGCTCAAACTTGAGATCCTCCTGCCTCAACCACCCAGAGTGCTGGGATCACAGGCGCACACCAGCACGCCTGGCTCACGTTTGCTACCTGAGTGAAGCCGCACATCGGGCATTATTGTTTGGCTTTGCTCAGCAGGAGACCAGAGAGCTGAGATCAGCCTTCCCGGCGCACACACCGATGCGGTCCTTGAGCTCTGAGGCCCACATTTTGGCTGTTGCCCCAGGAATTCTCCCAAGATAAGAGGAGAAAGTAGACCAGCCAGAGGTGCACGGGGGTGGCATCAATGTTCACAGAAAAGGTGTTTTCAAATTGCCACTTTTTTTTTTTTTTGGTACTGGGAATTGAACTCAAGACCTTGTGCTTGCCAGGCAGGCGCTGTGCCACTGAGCTACATCCCTGGCCCTGCCACTGGTTTGTTTTTGTTTTTTTGTTTCTTTTTGAGACAGGGTCTCACTATGCAGTTCAGGCTGGCCTTGAGCTCACTTTGTAGCCCAGGCTGCTCTCCAACTTGCAAGGATCCTCCTGCCTCAGCCTCCACCTCAGCCTCCAGAGTGCTGGGATGACAGGTGTGTGCCACCACACACAGCCTGCCACTGCTTTTGCCTGTTTTCAGTTGTACGCTTTGAAGTTTTCAGAAGTAAAGGGAGGACGCTGACTTTTATTTTGTCACAAGGCACCAGAGGCCAGGTATGATGACTGGTGATTTCCAGCACTCAGAGGCTGAGGGAGGAGGATGGAAAGTTCAAGGCTAGCCTGGGCTCTAGAGTGAGACAACGACTCAAAAGCAAAACAACACAAAAAAACCCAAAGGATGGCGGAGCGAAGAAAATTTTCAGCCAGGTGTGATAGTACATGCCTATAATCCCAGCACTCTGGGAGGCTGAGGCAGGAGGATCACAGATTCAAGCCCAGCCTGGGCAACTTAGCACTTAGTGGACTTGAAAGAAAGAAAGAGAAAGAGCGAGAGAGATAGGGAGGAAGAAGTTTTTGAAGGTCAACTCTTACAAGTTGGGCCCCAGCGGGGCTCCCAGGGTCCCAAACCCTGCCCCTCCCCCACCCCAGGGTAGAGGGCTCCTAGCTGTGTTCCCAGCTAGTTCATGTCAGTGCTGTGACATCTGCGCAGACAGCTGTCCCCAGCCAAGTCTTCCCTGTCCTGAACCCCCAGGACATCTTAATCCAGCCTAAGCAAGCCAACTCTGAAGCCCAGAGCACTCAGCCCTGTCTGCGGTGCAGCCCGGATTCGAACCCAGGTCCCCGCACTTGAGCTGTTCTTGTGCACCGCACTGCCGGCCCTGAAGTCAGGGCCAATACTTCATTTCCCAGGGCAGAGCTGAGGGTGTTGGCAGGGTCTTGGGCGGAGGGTGGCGCTGTGGCGCAGGGGTTCGTGTGGGAAAATTTACCCAGAGGCGGGCATAGCCTGCCTGGTCCCCGCCGGCCACAGCGGCAGATGGAGGCCAAGGCTGGCAGGATGGGCGGCGGTGCCAGCCCAGGAGAGCTAAAATGGAGTGGGTGGGGACGGAGGCGACACGGAGGGAGGCAGGAGGTGCCTCCAGGGCGGCCTGTGTGCCCACCTGACAGTGCGGACACCGGCGGGCAGCACAGCCACAGAGCTCTGCCCACCTCACTCCACCCTGCTGTCTCCCCTCCATAAACAGCAGTGACCACAAGGCACAGCGTGGGAGCCGGGCGGGATCCGGGCAGGACCCGTGCACCCCGCAAGCCTCCGAGTAAGGGCAGCAGGGGTGGAGCGGTTCAGCTGACTAGCGCTTCGGGAAGGGACTCCTTTGGAGTTAGGGCGGGGGTCTCCTTGGGGAGACTGAGGTCCTGGAAGCCCCTCCCCCATGCTGCTTGTGGTTAGGGGGTCGCGGAGTGAATACGGGGATGCAGAATTTAAAAGGAACAACAAGCTGGGTGTGGTGGTGTACGCTGGTGATCCCAGCGTTCTGGGAGGCTGAGGCAGGAGGATCGCAAGTCTGATTAGAGCCTGAGCACAGGGCCCTAGCAACAGAAGAGTCAGAGATGGGGCTCAATGCCCAGGCCCGGGGTGCAATTTCCAGTACCACAGAATGGGGGAGGGGCGGATAAGGGAAGGCCCGGCCCGGAGCGGGGCTCCAGGGCGCCCCACCCTTACCTGGAGTCAAACTTCTTGCCATCCTCGAAAGTGCCATTGTAGTGGTAGCGCACAAAGTCCCCCATCTGCACCTCGCGGGGACAGGCCCGGGGGATGTGGTACCGCTCGATCACCACGTCTTCCAGGGGGCCCCCGGCCAGGCTGGCACGGCCCAGAGCCCTCCCCACGGCCTGAAGCGCCAGCAGGGCCTGCAGCAGGGGCCACCGGCCGGGGAGGCCCGCGCGGAGCATGGTGCCGGCGCGGACGCGGGCAGAGCAGAGGCCGAGGCAGCGGCCCCCGCTTCCCGGGGCTGGCTCCCCCCCTTCCTGTCCCCCACCTCCACCCTGGCCAGTCCACGTGGAAGGGGGGCTGGGGACACTGAGCTGGCCGGGCGGGCGGGGTGCAGGACGGGCGGGAGGGCTGAGTCCAGGAATGCTCCACAGGAACCCCGCCCCCGGGTCCCCGAGGTCCCCCGTCCCCGGGGCGGAGGCTGGGCCAGGAGGCGGGGAGGGAAAGATGAGAAGCCGAGCGGACTCCAGAAAAACTTCGCTCGGCGTCTTTTCTGGAGCCCCCGGGTCCTAGAGCCGGGCAGGGGCTTCGGGGGCTTCTGCGGACCCCCAAGTCCAGGCCCCCCGAGGGTGAGGCAGGCCGCGTCTCCGCGCCCCGCCCCGCAGTCCCCGGTCGCTGGGAGGCGGTTGCGGGCGTCGTGGGTCCTGGGGACCGTGGCTGCCGGGGGTGGCGGGTGCTGGGAATCGCGGGTGTCGGGGGTCGTAGGCGGGCGCGGGGCGCGTGG
>NW_004955451.1:16010787-16024100 GCF_000276665.1 Chinchilla lanigera | reverse complement strand
CCCCGCCGACCGCGCGCTGCCCGCTGTGCGCCCCCAGGACGACCGGCTGGAGAAGGCGATGGCCGCGGCGTACACCTTCCTGCAGAAGAACCCGAAGCACGAGCTGACCGCCAAGTATCTGGGCTACTACCGGAGCATGGTGGACGTCGCCGAGGAGTCGCTCACCGACCTGGAGGCCCAGCCCTACGAGGTGCGCCGCAGGAGAACGCCCGGAGCTGCGTCCCTGCTCCCAGCCCCAAGGTGTAGAGGAGGAGAGGTGTTGGGGTTCCCCTGACCTCCATGTCCCCCCCAGGCCGTGTTCCTCCGGGCCGTGAAGCTCTACAACAGTGGCGATTTCCGCAGCAGCGCCGAGGACATGGAGCGCGCCCTGGCCGAGTACCTCGCCGTCTTTGCCCGGTGTCTGGCGGGATGCGAGGGGGCCCAGGAGCAGGTGGAGTTCAAGGACTTCTACCCGGCCATAGCAGGTACCGCCTACCGCGGGCACTTCCTGGGCCAGGAGCGGGTGCAGCAGCCGGCCTGGGGCCCTTTTCTCCTGTGGTGCCCCCAGCTCCCGCCCTGTCCCCCAGACCTCTTTGCAGAGTCGCTGCAGTGCAAGGTGGACTGTGAGGCTGACCTGACCCCCAACGTGGGCGGCTACTTTGTGGACAAGTTCGTGGCCACCATGTACCACTACCTCCAGTTCGCCTACTACAAGTGTGAGCCGGGGGGACAGCAGGGGTCTAAGCTTTGTGGGGACACGGGAAAAGACCTGGAGGCTTCCTGCCAACAACTAAGCACTGGCAGCTTACAGAGCCCTAAGCACAGTTGGTCCTTGCCCCACATACCCAGCCCACTCTACAGATGGGAAAACTGAGGCTGGTAGGGGGCAAAGGCTGTGGCTGCAGAAGAGCGGGGCAGAACCGACAGCCAGGGCTCAGGCACCCAGGCTCAGGGGCTGGGGCTGGAGCAGGAGTACCAGGAGGGCCTTACCACTGCATGGCAAGACCCTTGAGAGATCCTGGTCCTTCAGTGCCATCCTCCCCCAGCTGTGCCAGCCAAACCCCTGGGCCACAGGTTTCTTGTTTGTAAAATGAGGGTGGCAGAGAGTGGTAGGATCTCAGCAAGCCTCAGAGCGCCTGGCGCTCACTCGGTGGGGGGGCAATATTGGCTGTTTGCATTGCTGCTGGTGGGGTCCAGGGGCACTAGGTGGGTGGTGGACGCTGTCCCCGGGGCCTCGAGGGGCGACTCTTGGCTGTCCCGCTGCCTGCAGTGAACGACGTGCGCCAGGCCGCCCGCAGTGCCGCCAGCTACATGCTCTTCGACCCCGGGGACAGCATCATGCAGCAGAACCTGGTGTACTACCGCTTCCACCGTGCACGCTGGGGCCTGGAGGACCAGGACTTCCTGCCCCGGGAGGTGGGTGCCCCTTAGGGCTTCTGGGAAAGGGAGGAGCTCAGGCCAGGGCTAGAGCCTGGATTCAGGGATCAGCACCGCAGCTGTGTAGCCTGGGGACGTTGCTGAGCCTTCTGAAAGTGTCGCTGGCACGTGGCACGCAGTGATAGCTGCTGTCGTTGTGGGTGGCGGACATCGCTGGTGGGTCCTGGTGCTCTTTCTCCCTGAATCCTGGAACCCCTGGAACCCCGGAACCCTCCCCAGCCGAGAGCTCCCAGTGGCTCTGACTGCGTGATCGGCTCGAGAGCTGCCGTTGCTCCCTGGTCCTCCAGCTGGGCAGGGCAGCAGGCCTGAGCGCAGGTCTCTTTGTCCATCCTCGAGACCAACAGAGCTTGCTCACCCATGTGTCTCCCTCCCCCAGGAGGCCGCGCTCTACCACAATCAGACGGCCGAGCTTCGGCAGCTGCTGGACTACTCTCGCGCACACCTGCAGGCTGATGACGAGGTCAGTGTCCTTGGCCTCAGCGGGGCTATGGGGTCCCCAGAACTACCCTTCTCTGCTCAACTTGGGGACCCCAGGGC
The DNA here is from genome assembly GCF_000276665.1 of Chinchilla lanigera. Classification (NCBI taxonomy): domain Eukaryota; kingdom Metazoa; phylum Chordata; class Mammalia; order Rodentia; family Chinchillidae; genus Chinchilla; species Chinchilla lanigera. Next base: position 16,022,147 of record NW_004955451.1, on the reverse strand, counting down.
CCTCCTATACTGGCCCAAGCCTGGCTGACATGGTGCCTCCTTTAGGAAAGCTCCCTGGGTCCCTGGTTCTGGGCCCTCCTGTTTCAGCCTCCTCTGAGACTTCGTGTCAGGAGCCTAGGCTATCTGACCCAGCCTGTTTGTGGCAGACCCAGGACAGGAGAGCCGGCAGCCCGGGTCTGCAGTGTCAGCTTGGGCTCTCCCTGCCCCCAAACCTGGACTGGGGCAGCCCTGCTCCCTCCCACCCCAGCCCCTTCCTCCCGGGGGACAGAAGGCGCCTATGGCAGCTGGGACAGAACTGGCCTCCAGCAGCAAGCGTGGAGGAGCCAGTGAGTGACAGGGTGGTGTGCGGTAGCCGCAGGCTAGCGCTCTAGTCACAGCTGGCCCCACTGCTTAGCTTCTTGGTGGCCTCAGGCAAGTCTTAGGTAACCTCACCACTGTCCAACCACCCAAAGGGCCGAGAGTGCCCTGCTCACTTTGTGCAGGTGAGAGATGAGCAAGACCAAGAACATAAAGTGGGTGAGGCATAGTGGTGTACGCCTGTCATCCCAGCACTGGGGATGGGAACCTGGGGAGGCTGAGGCAGGAGGATCCATGTTCAAGCCCAGCCTGGACAGTTTAGCAACTTAGCGAGACCCTGTCTTAAAAAATAAAAAAGGGAGCCAGGCGTGGTAGCTCACGCCTGTAATCCCAGCACTCAGGAGGCTGAGGCAGGAGGATTGTTGTGAGTTCAAGGCCAGCCTGGGCTACAAAGTGAGCTCAAGGCCAGCCTGAACTGCATAGCAAGACCCTGTCTCAAAAAGACAAAAAGTAAATAAATAAATAAATAAATAATTAAAAAGGGGTTGGGGATACAGCTCAGATGGGTGGAGAGGCCCTGGGTTCGATCCCCAGGACAGGAAAAAGAGAAGATTGTAAAGCACTTGTAGAGCCAGCCTGCAGTAAGAGCTCTGAGAGTTGTAACCCTTGGTGACTGTCACCTTGTCTCTTGCCGCCTGCTGTTTGCCCAGCCTCAGGCTGGGGCTGGGCCGGGTTGGAGGAAGGCAGTCGTGTCCCTGGGTCTTGTGGAAGGAGGCTGCCGCTGGGGTCATTGGCAGGGGTCCCCGGACTCATGCCTGGCCCTGGAGGGCGCAGCTGGAGTTGTCCAGGCCGGGCAGCGTAGCGTGGCTGTGGCCAGGGCGGGGTGGACAAGGACAGCGGGTACTGGCGGTCACAGGGCTGGACCACCACATCGTTCTCCCGTTAGGGACCACTTTGGGGACCGAGCTGGAGCCAGGGTGCCCTGTGCTGGCGGAGCCTGGCTGGGCTTGGGCCTGCAGTGACCCAGTTTCACCCCGACCCGACCTGGGACCTTCTAGATGGAGCTGCAGGAGGCGGAGCCGCCCCCTGAGCCGGAGCACCCCCCGTCCGACGCGGAGTTTGAGGGGCCCGGGGACTACGAGGAGGGTCTCTACGCAGACTGGTGGCAGGAGCCAGATGCCAAGGGGGACGACGCCGAGGCTGGTGAGTGCCAGGGCTGGGGAGGGCTGGGCACAGGTGGGTCCTGGGACCCGCTGCTGGGGTTGACTGGGCTCCTAGCAGCCCCACCCTGGGGCCAGGGCCATGACTGGCTGAGACCTGTCCCCAGCTCCTCTGGCAGGGACAGGACCTGGGCTCACCCCACACCTGCCTCTTCCTTTCAGAGCGGGAACCTGAGCTGGCATGAGAAGGGGTCACCCCAGGGGTCACCGCACCCCTCCAGAGCTCAGGAAGCTAGGCGGCAGGCAGCAAGGACTATTTATGAAAACCTGACTGTGGACACTGCTGGTCTGTCCCCACCGAATGCACCGCTGCCTCTGCTGTGTCCCGACCACGGGGCCGTGGCCAGGCCGTGTGCAGGGGTGACGGGATCCCCCGCTTCCTGGACAACATCCTGCAGGAGTTCTGGCTGCGGCTGGAGTCCCCGCCCGAGTTGCAGTGGGACAGCAGGGCCGAGGAGCACTGGAGCAGGAGTCCGGGAGCTCCAGTAGACAGTGTGTGCTCAATAAATGCTCACTGTTGGTGAAGGGCAGTACCTGGGGTCCCCCGTGGCAGGGACCAGACCGGCACGGACTGGGAGCGGCGCGCGTTCCCGGGTCAGCCGCCAGGGGGCGCGGAGCGCGGTCTCGCAGGGAAGGCTGGGCGGGACTCCAGGGTCAGTGGGGTTTCTCCCTGCTGGGCACTGCTCCCCTTGGGCCTGTAGGCATGCGAGTGGGCACCTCCCGGACCTGCGGGCTGCCCTGCCCTCCCCTGAGGTGCCCGGCCCCGCCCCTCAGTGCCCAGGACCCCGTGCCGCACCCAAATGCCTTCTGGACCAAGGGCCAGAGGCTACAGTCTATCTGCAGGGACCTGGTGACCTCATCCTCCGTGCTCCCCGGCAGGTGGGGCACAGCCTCTGCCTTCCTGACAACGCCTGTGCCCGGGTGGCCCTGCCCACCCCACCCCTTCCCAGCTGTCTGTGGCCCGCCCCGGCTCCCCCAGGCTGGCTCAGGGCAGCTGTGCCACCCCTGAGCCCAAGCTGTGGAATCCGGCGCTGGGCGTGGGTCTGAAACTGCCCGTGGGCCGCGTACAGAGCCCTGGGTGCCCATGTGTGGTGGACACGCGGCCGCTGATGCCCTTCCAGCCTCGTGGGTGACCCTCGGGGCTCACAGAGGGCGCGTCTGTGAGAGCACGCCATGCCTGGACGTGCTCAGGGTTCACTTGACACTCACACGCGCGCTGAACACCTCCTGGTGCCCGGTGAGCGGCAGGGCTTGGTGCACAACCGGGAACAACGCAGCCCGGCACTGTGCCCTCGGAGCTCACATCCGGCAGGACCAGCGGTGGTGAACGGAGAGTTATACAGATCAGAATTTAAGACAAGAGGGATGGGTGGACGTCAGGGCAGGCACAGGGTTGGCACCTGTCGGCGTGCGATTTCTTGTGTGCATGCACGCAGCGTGCCCATGTGCGTGTGCCTGTGCGAGCTGTGCCCCTTCCTGTGCAGCCCACGGTGCCCGCCTCTCTCACGCAGCTCCTTTTCCCTGGGAGCCTGGCCCCTCCCGCCTCTCCTGGTGCCCGCGTTGCCGTCCCCACGCGGCTGGCAGAACCCGTGGGGCCCAAGTCCCTGCCCCTGCTGCCGCCTCAGCCTCAGCTTGGGCCCCACAGAGGTCTCCCCAGTGTCCAGGCAGCAGGGGAGCGTGGACAGCAGGATGCCTGCTATGTGCCTGGTGCCTCCAGCACTGCCTCTGTCTGTGTTGTTTATTTATTTATTTATATATTTTTTGTCTTTTTGAGGTGGGGTCTCGCCATGCAGTTCAGGCTGGCCTTGGGCTCTGTAGCCCAGGCTGGTCTTGAACTTACAACAGTCCTCCAGCCTCAGCCTCCCCAGTGCTGGGATTCCAGGTGTGCACCGCTACGCCTGGATTTTTTTTTTTTTTTTTTTTTTTGAGACAGGGTTTTGCTATGCAGTTCAGGCTGGCCTCAAACTCACAGCAATCCTCCTGCCTCAGCCTCCCAAATGCTGGGATTACAGAAGTGCACCACCACGCCCAGCCTTTTCTTTCTTTTTTTTTTTTTTTTTGAGACAGGGTTTTGTTATGCAGTTTAGGCTGGCCTCAAACTCACAGTGATCCTCCTGCCTCGGCCTCCTGAGTGTGGGATGACAAGCTCCCACAAAACATTTCCCTTTTTAAAATCTTTTTTGGTACATGTTGTAGCATATACTGAGCACACTCATCCGGGGAGCAAAGCTCTGTGATCTGCCTTTTATTTTGTTCAGGTCCCTCCTGCCCCCGGGAGGCCAGGAGCGAGAAGCAACTTGTCGAGGGTTCCCTGGGGGAGCCTGGAGAAGCAGGGAAGAGAGCGAGCCCAGGCCCTGGGGTTGGTGTCAGCCTGCGAGGGCTGCTGGGTGTGGAGGCAAAGCCCTTGACCTTCACCGGCACCTCCATGGGGTTTAGACCTGGTGTTAGAGGCCTGGGGACTGAGGTGTTGGCGTCACTTAGGATAGCAATTTCCAGATGTGGTGCAGGCCTGTCATTCTGGGACTCAAGGCTGAGGCAGGACGATCCCCATGAGTTCAAGGCCAGCCTGGGCTACGCAGAGACCCCGGTTCACAAAAAAAGACTGTGTCCAGCTGACACCAGGCCGGCAGCTTCCCTGATGGGTCTGGCAGCACCAGGCCCCCCCAGCCCTCTTTTGGGGGGCTCCTTCCAGTCTCCTGTAGCTTCTCTCCAGGACAGCTCTAGTGGACACCCTGATTCACTATGGGGACACTGACTCCGGAGAGCCTCGGCTGGGTTCGCCCTCGGGGCTGCTGTGACCCTGCCCAGCCCTGGCACTGCCAAACTCCCAGATGACCTGGGGTCCGGCAGGAGTGTGCCGGGATCCCAGCCCAGACCCCAGGCCTAGCCCGGAAGGCATCACCCCAGTCACCTGCCAGCCCAGCCGGCACCAGTGCCTGGATAGCATCTCTGCCCCGAACAGCCCTGGGGGGCCGGCACCTCTCCTGCCTGTGACTCAGGGGGGAAACTGAGGTAAGGGGAGGATGTGCTTGCTGAGTGACCCATCCCCCCACAGAGGCATTCTTGACCTTTGACACCCGGAAGAGCTCAGCCCTAGGTCACTAGGTCACGAGAAAAGGAGAGTCCAGGACGTGGCAGTGTCCACTGTGGGTCACCTGTCTCAGCTTTCTGCTCACAAGAAAAGCGTGAGGTTCTGTTCCCAGCGGGGAAGAGGCCTGAGGCTCAGTCCCCTGGGCCGGCCTAGAGGAGAAGTCAGAGGGCCAGGCCTCAACCCACCTAGGGGGCAAGTCCGCTGGGCCTTTCTCCTTGGCCCTGAAGGGTGTGGGGAGCAGGGAGTCATTTGAGGGGCCCACAGCCAGAGAGGACGCTTTCTTGTTACCATGGCCCTAAACTACACCCCCCGTCTTGCTAAATTACCAAGTTGCTCAGCCTGGGTGGAACTTGGGGTCCTCCTGCCTCAGCCTCCCAGAGGGCTGGGATCACAGAAGTATCCCACCACACCTGGCTATCCCTTGAACTTTTTTGTCATCTCTGAATGAGGTTATGCGCTGTCACAGAGACAGGCAGGACTGAAGCCAGAAAATGCTTGTCCTGAGACTGTCCTGTAGCACAGTTGTTTTGATGACCCTTTTATTAATTTATTCATGTTTAATACATTGCTATACTCAAAAATGGAAAGTCCCTGGCCTTGGAGCCCGGTCCCCCCACGTCGCCCACCACCAGCTCCTTGAGGACGCCCCCTGGACAGCTGGTCCCAGCCTCCCCCCCACCCCTCTCCCTCCACAGGGCCATAAATTACCCATGAGTTGTAAGTTGGCTGTTGCTTCCAGGAGGCTTAAGTGCTGATGAAATATTCAAGAATCTCAACTCTCAGATTCCCCCGGGGCCTGGGCTGGGCGAGGAGGGGCCCCTGTCCTCCCTGGGTTCCCGCTAAGGTGGGGACGCTGGCAGTGGGGGAGGGGCAGGGTCTCTGCTTCCTCCCCAGTGTTTGCTGGGGGCCGGGGGCGGGTACTTGGAGGACAGGAGGCCCACGGGGTACTGAGCCCGGTCCCCCCCAGGAGAGGTGCCAGCCAGGCCTTGGCCACCCACTGCCTGCACCACCCCAGGGATTCAAATCCCAGCCCTACCAGGAATTTGCTTTCACGGCCTTAGAGAAACCCCAGCCTCAGTTGTGTGCAGGGGGAGAGAAGCTGCTGTCCGTGTGTGGGAGAGTGCGTGTGCGTGTGCGTGAGCTGAGCCTCCCGTGGGAAGAGGATCGTGTCGGGGCAGGCAGCTCAGCCGGCGGAGGGCGGAGGGTGGGGCGGCCCGGCTGCCAGGCCAGGCGGGGCCCTCGCTGTGTCAGCCTGTGCCGGAGTCGCCCCGGCCAGGAGCAGGAGCCAGGGTGACTCAGGTGGAGAGGTCTTGCTCACCTGCCCTGCAAAACCACTCCAGAAGGGGAGAAGAGGAGAGGGCGGGCGGCTCGCTGGGGAGACCCAGCTCAGAAAGCCACACTCCTAGAAGGGTGCACCTCTTATCCCAGCACTCAGGAGGCTGAGGCAGGAGGATCCCCACCAGCCTGGGCTGCATAGTGAGACTCTGTCTCCAAAGAGAGAGAGGAAGAGAAAGGAAAGAAGAAAGGAAAAACGACCATACTCCTGATGGTGCAAGCCTGTGCTGGGCTCCTGAAGTCCTGGGTCTGCACCCGGCCTCCCGGTGCAGCAGGATCAGAGCAGCAGGCACAGCTGTGCGCCGTAGGGGCCCTGTCCCCCGTCCCCCACCCCCTCTGGCGTCTGCCTGCACTATTTCTGGCCGTCCTATCTCTGTTTTCTGGTCGCCCTGTTTCCCTTCTGGCATTCCAGCCCCGCCCACGCCCCAGGCCCGCCCAGCCAGAGAGTGAGGAGCGTCCCAGCAGTGTCGCAGTGTGGCTGCCACCTCTGTAATTAGGCGCCCTCCCTGGCTGGCACCCGCCTCCGCCTCCGGACTCCGGCCCTGGACAAAGGGCAGCAAACAAGGTCGCCCCACCCCAGGCTCCACCGTCACAGCCGCGGGCTCTTCCCAGCCACCCGCCTCCTGGGCCAGGAGGGACAGACACCAGGGGCGGGACAGGGGACGCTGGGAGGCCCCGGACGGGGATCCGCGCGAGTCCCGAAGCGAGCCGCTGAGCTGTGAATAAACCACCCTGTGACATCAGGGCTGCTGCAGTGCCCGCCCCGGCTTCGCCCGTCCACTCTGTGCCCCACACCTCACGCGCCCAGCACACACACAGCCCAGTTTGCCTGGCGGGAGGCAGCCCTCGGCCACCCCTAAGCGGCCCTTGGCCCTCCTCTGGCCTCAGCGTGTGCAGCGCCTGTGTGCTTCCTGGTGGCGGAGGGAAGAGGCCCATCCCGGAGCTCCCGGCCGGCCCCTGGGGTACAGAAGGACAAGAACTGTGTGCAGGCTCCTTACCTTGGCGCTGTGTGGAGGGTCAGGACCCTGGAGGGCTGAAGCAGGAAAGTTTCAGAGGACAGGACCTAGGGACAGAGATGTCTATCCCAGGCCTAAGGTGCCTCTCCTGGGTTTTCTTTGTTTTTGTTTTGCTTTTTTTAGTTTTTTTCCGGTACCGGGAATCGAACTCACGACCTGGCGCTTGCCAGACAGGCGCTGTGCCGCTGAGCTAAATCCCCAGCCCTGCCTGTGTTTTGTTTGTTTGTGGGGCTGGTGATTAAAGGCAGGGCCTTCATGCTCAGTTACATCTCAGCCCCCTTTTTATTTTATTTGGAGGGTTTTTTTTTTTTTTTTTTTTTTTGTACCAGGAATCAAACTCAGGACCTCGTGCTTGCCAGGCAGGCTCTGTGCTACTGAGCTACACCTCCAGCCCTTTTATTTCATTTTGAGACAGCGTCTGGCTAAGTTGTTGAGGCTGGGCTGGAACTTGTGATCCTCCTGCCTCAGCCTCCCAGAGTGCTGGGATTGCAGGTGTTCACCACCCGCATCTGGTAGCCTCGAATGCTTCTGTTAGGCCATTTATTTATTTATTTATTTACTTTTGGTACCAGGAATCGAACTCGCGACCTTGTGCTTGCCAGGCAGGCGCTTGTGCCACTGAGCCATATCCCTGGCCATAGGCCACTGATTTAGCCCACGATCAAGGACTTCTTCCGGTTCTCCTTGTCACTGCTGCAAAGCCAGGGGACAGGCCCCTCTGTGTCACCAGCCTGCAGTGCGGCCAGTTGTGCCTCCCTAGAAGTGGCCATGTCTAAGGCCACCCGAGCCAGGGAGGCTTGAGGGAGCTGTGTGTGTGTGCATGTGAGTACATGCATGTCTGTATTCGTTCTGTGGGTCCAAATCCCGGCTTGGGGAAGGGGCCCTCAGCTAAATGATTCAAACACAAAGCAGATTCGCTTCCACGTCCTTATATGTCCGTGGCGCCGGAGGATAGGAAGCGACAGGCGGAGGAGGTGGCTGGTTGTCCTGGACACTGGCTGGTTGTCACACACCTTCCCTTCACAGCGTGCAGCCCCTCCCGGGGCACCTCCTGGCCAGTCCCCTTGGTGGGGCAGCTGGGGACGGGCTGCCAGCCCCTTTCTCTGACTCCGGTGCCCCAGGCAGCTGTAAGATTGTGTTATGTCTGCTGCTCTTGGTGGCCCGAGGACCCTGTGTCCCTGGGTGAGGAACATGAGGTCCAAGTGCAGGGCTGGGCGCGGGGCTGACCTCGGGAGGAACCGACGGCTGCTACAGCGGGAGCAGGGGCCTTCTCTGATGGGAGGCAGACTGTTTCCTTTTCTGGAGATTTGGCAGTCAGAGCATCCTTGCCTTGAAAGGCTTGGAGCCCAGGGACTGGCTGAGGGGCCTTGTGGCCTTTCCTCCAAGGCCCAGCCACGTGTGTCCCTGGCCCCTGAGGACAGCGGAGGGCGACTCAGACAGAGGGCCCTTCCCACCTCCCACCTGCACCTGAGGATACAGCTGCCCCTGGGTGATGGGCTGGGGTGTGGTGGGTGCTGAGACATTGAGACAGGGCTACTCTCCCTGTGTGGCCGTGTGGAGCCTGCACCCAGGCGCAGCCGCGAGTTCAGGACTAGCACGCTGTGCCACGTCGTTCCACAGGAGGACATGTTTGGGGACATGCAACGGAGACACACACAAGGGTTGATTCTGAACCCTCATTTCTTTTTTCTTTTTTTTTTTTTTTTTTTTTTTTTTTTTTTTTTTTTTTTTTTTGGTCTTTTTGAGACAGAGTCTCGCTATGCAGTTCAGGCTGGCCTTGAGCTCACTTTGTAGCCCAGGCTGGTCTCAAACTCACAACGATCCTCCTGCCTCAGCCTCCCGAGTGCTGGGATTATAGGAGTGCGCCACCATGTCCAGCCGAAGCCTCATCTCTGCACCCATCCCATCTTAGCCCCCAAAGTGTGCTGTCCCTGGGGGCTCCTGCCCCTGCTGCTGTTTGAATCAGGGAGCAAGGGAGGAACCAGGGGCTAGGATGGAGTGTGGTGGGGCAAAGGGGGGAGGGACATGGGGAGGGAGGAGGTGGAACCCTGGCAGTGGTGGCCAAGGAGGATGGGGAGCTCCTTCCTCCAGCTGTGGGCTGCCTGCAGGCAGGGGGCAAGCAGAGGCTGGACAGGGATGAAGTGGGGCCAGTGCACCCCTGTGCTCCCAGTACTGGGGAGGCTGAGGCAGGAGGATCAATGTGAGTTTGAGGCCAGCCTGGATGACATAGGGAAACCCTGTCTCAAAAACCAAAACAAAAAAGATCCCAGGGAAGCCTGAGGGGGGGAGTCAAGGAAGTGAAGGGAGCAGAGGGAGTGGCCATCGCCTGCAGAAGTCTGCTGTGGACATTAGTCCAACCTGCAAAGCTTTTTTCTTTCTTTCTTTCTTTCTTTCTTTCTTTCTTTCTTTCTTTCTTTCTTTCCTTTCTTTTTTTCTTCTTTCTTTCTTTTTCTTCCTTCCTTCCTTCCTTTCTTCCTTCCTTTCTTCCTTTCTTTCTTCCTTTCTTTCGAGACAGACAGGATCTTGCTGTGTAGTGTATGCTGGTCTGAGTTCACTATGTAGTCCAGGCTGTGATCCTCCTGCCTCAGCCTCCCAAGTGCTGGGATAACAGGCCTGTGCCACCATGCCCGGCTATAAAGCTTTTAAAAGGAGAACCCTTCTCTAAACAGCCACTCCCCACACCCACACATGGCCTCTATACACACATCCCAGGAGCTCTCTGAGGGCTGGATTGTGTTTCTGTGTGGATTTTCCAGCGCTGAATGAATGGATTCTGGTGGGACCCCTGGCTCTCCATGCAGCAACTAGCTGCAGCCATGTGGCCCACCGAAGAAAGGGCAGACTTCCCTGCCGCTGCCCAACTGGGAAGTTCTTTCTGGTATCTGACCCAGGCCTTTCCACTGCAGGGGAGCTTGCTGTCTCGCTTCTATGCTCTCTTTCTTTTTCTTTTTTTGGTACGGGGAATTGAATCCAGGAGCTCACGCTGGCCAGACAGGTGCCGTGCCGCTGAGCTACATCCCCGGCCCTTCTCCTTTCCTTAGATCTGCTGCCTGATTTCTTCCCAAACCTCCCAACGCCTCCTGACACCAACACTTTACCCGTGGGACTCTGCACGAGAAGAAAGGGGTTGTGTTTACCTATTTATTCATCAAAACCGGGTCTCCCTATGTTGCTCGGGCTGCCATCCAATGCCTGGCCTCAGGAGACCTGCCTGACTCAGCCCAAGTCGCTGCAAGGACAGCCACACCTCGCAGCACCCAGCCCTGGCCTAGATTTGTGAACTTTTAAAACTTCAGTTTCTGCATTTTCAAACTGGGATGGTTTTGCTTCCCTAACAGTATTTCAGAACTGTCATGTGCACCTAAAAATACCCCTATCCTTAGATTAAACGCTAACATTTTGCAGATAGGCTTCATCTAATTCCCCCACCCTGGGAAAGATAAAGCCAACAGACCCTCTCCGCTTGAGAGAACAGGGTGACAGGCGAACTAACTTGCCTAAGACCCATACAGTTGTTAAGCAGCAAGACCCAAATCCGGGCCTTCTAATTCTGCAGGCCTGGGGGGCCCCATCTTTGGTTGGGGGAATCCAGCCTAGCGCAAACCTGCGAAATTCTTTCCGAATGTGTCGTTGCCACTTGGGGCGTGGATGAATAAGCCCAAGAAGCATCACGCCTGACGCTGAGCTGGCTGACCAGCGAAGGCGTCGGTCCTTTCCCACGGCGCACCCTGACTCACCTGTTGGACAGGTAGGGGGAAGGGAAGAGTGAGTCTTACCTGCTCAGAGCTAGGGTGGGGCAAGACACACCCCATCGCTTCCATTGGTCCTTTCCGTAGTCTTACTGACAGACCTTACTCCAATCAGGAGGAAGTAGCTTTTCCTCTACCAATAGGCCTAGAGTGAGGCTGGGCCCTCGCGTTGGGGTCCACCCCCAGGACTGACTGACAGTCCCTGGGGCCAATAGCGAACGCATAAACAGAGGCGGCCCTGGAAGCGGAGCGGGCGCGAGGCTCCACCCCACGGTGGGACGCTCGGACTATATAACCAATGAACTCGCGTTAGGGGGTGGGCGTCTCCCTGGAGGGCGTGGCTTCGAGGGACAGAGGGGCGTGGCTTGGCTGTCAAGTCCCCTCTCCTTTTGTTCGGTTACTGAGTTGCTGCCTCTGCCAGAGCCCAGAGCAGCCGCCGCCCGCGCGCCGACCCCAGTTCCCTGCCCGCGCCGGTCCTCGCCCGGCTAGACTTCGACCCGGCCCGACCCGGCCCGGCCACACACCCAGGTGCGGAAGGTCGGGGGGACAGGAACCGCGAGGGGCACAGGCGGGGCGGCGATCGGCCCAGGAGCCGGGGCCCCGAGCAGGGCCAGGTGAGGTGGGCCGGGCGCGCCCCTATGCCCGGCCAGCA
>NW_004955451.1:15999935-16010362 GCF_000276665.1 Chinchilla lanigera | reverse complement strand
GCTGGGGCCGGGTCCCCGGGCCTGGGGAGCCGCCTTTCACGCGCGGGAACGCGGGCCCTCTCGCCCGAGGCCGCGGTGCGGCGATGGGGACGGCGGCGGCCTCTCCCCCACCCTCTCCTGGCTGGAAAACCATCCCGAAGAAACTTTCCACGAGGAAGTGTGCGCGGCCGCGCTCTCTGGGGCTTTCCTGCCTCCTGGCCCGGCTTCCTGCGGGGCCGGGGTCCCCCGGGAGCAGCGCCCCCTCCCCCGCCCCACCCCCACCCCATCCTGTTTGGCGGGCTCCTGGGGCGGGGTGGGGGCGCCGAGGGGAAGCGGCGTCTTCCTTCTCTTCCTGCCTCCGGGGACCACCACACCCCCGCGGGCCTGGCCTGTGGCTCGGTCCTGAGCTCTGCCCCTTCCTCGGGCAACCGTGGGGTGGGGGGTGCGGGTGCTGGTCCTTCTCCTGTTTTGGGGGGTCTGTGCCCCTCCCCCACATGACCCTCGGGCCGGGGGTTGAGGCAGATCTGGGTGCACCGGGCTCTCCTTCTGTTTGGGCTGCGAATGACGAAGGTTCGGTCTTTCTGGAGGCTGTACAGCCCTGTCTCCACCCACCGCCCTCCTGAGCGCGCGCTCCCCGGGGAGAGTGGGACCGGAGGAAGGCCGTCCCTGCCGGGCGTCCTCGGGTGAGCTAGGGCGGCGCCCTTCGCCCTGTCCCCAGCCCCCAGCGTCTTGGGAGTCTGCCCTCCGGCTGGAATTGGAATTCCCACCCGGCTGGCTACACTGGTTTTAAAAAATCCTAAGTGTGGTCTTGGGCAGGATTTTGGGGCCTGGCCTCCTTGGGGAACAAACAGCTGGAATGCGCTAGCTGGAATGCTTGCCCTCACTGGGCTTTATTTGACTTTTCTGGTGGAACCCAGGGCCTCATGCGTGCTAGGCAAACACCCTACCACTGAGCTACACTCTCGTGGGCAGCTGGGGAGACCTTCCTGTCTCTGTGTTTCCTGTAGGTGAGAAAGTGTTTTTAGGGGTGAAAGCCCTTGGGGGTGCTGAGGATGAGGATCTGGCCTGCCCTGGAGGTGGGGGCGTTCGGTGCACCTCCAGGGAGCCGCGGGTGGGGGTGGGGCGGGTGGGGGTGGAGTTTGGGCCTGAGCAACCTGATTTCCCTCCTGTGGAGCCTGGGTGGGGGAGGCCTCCTGCTGCACAGTAATTGGCTAAGTGATGAGTTCGGCTCATCTGGTTGGCGGCGGCGATGAGAAGATACCGCTGAGAAAGTGTTGCTAGCAGGCGTTCCTGAGATCTGGCCGGCGGGCTGGACAGGGCTGGGAAAGGAAGGTAGGGTCTGATTAGTCACTGCTCCCAGATCAGGCCCTGGCCTGGGTGACGCTGCCCCCGCACCCCAGCTCCACCCCGGGCCTCTGAACCCCGGAACGCTGCCACGTGGGAACCTCCCAAGAAAGTCGGGCAGGGGCGCGCAGCTTTCCCTCCTGAAGCCCCTAAGAGGGCCCTCCCCCAGCAGCTGGGCCCCTGAGAACCAGTTGGCCTATTTGGAGGGCCCGGGGCAGAGCGGGCAGCTCTCAGGACGAGGGTGGGATGGAGCCCCTGGTTGGGCCCTGGCACCTCCCGAAGCCTCCCTTTGGCGAGTGGGAGCGACGAAGCCGATGCCCCGCTAGGACCGGGCAGCGGTGTTGTTTCTCAGTCACCACGGCTGCCCACAGACACGGGTGGCGCTCACTGGCCACTCGCCCAGGGTTGTGCAGGAGACCGGAGCCCTCAGTGGGAGCAGGACACTGGGCAGTGGGGACAGGCTCAGGGGGCTGTGTCCCCGCCTCCACTCTGCGCCCCAGGTCAGGCCCCCAGGGCAAAGGGAAGGCTGGTGGGAAGTGAGCGAGGTCTGCTGGGTCCAGCGGGGCTTCCGGGGTTTGTCTCTGACCGGAAGCTTGGCTGGCACTGTGCCGAGGTGCGGGGCTGTGCTGCCCGCTGATCTTGAGGGGACCGGCTGTCGTGTACTGGGGTGCTGGGGTGGCAGGAGGCTGCTACTGGCCGTGGAGGGAGTTCTTGGGGGCCAGGGAGTACAGGACAGGGAGAAGCACTCCCTGGCTGTTACAGATACTCACTATGTATCCCAAACTCAAGGTCCTCCTGCCTCAGCCTCCCGAGTGCTGGGACGACACAGCCAGCACCAGAGAGGAGGTGAGTGGCGGACTGGTCCCTGCAGGTGACACTGAGACCTCCCTGAGGCCTCTTCCCGAACCAGGGTGACCCTGCAGCGCTGCTGCCCCATTTTCAGCACCTACCCTGGCCTGTGAGGCCAGGGCCAGCGCCAGCGCCAGGCGGAGCAGCCAGAGGTGGGGTGGGGCAAGTGGCAACTGGCTGCTTGGTTGCCGGGGGCCCCCTCCCTTGATTGAAAGAGTTAATATCTGACGGTTGTAAAAACACTGAGAGGGGGTGAAAAAATTAGAAGAAAAACTCACCTATAACCCCAAGTTTGTTTGTTTTTTGTACCGGGAATCAAACTCAGGACCTTGCGCTTGTGCTGATGAGCTATATCCCTGGCCTTAACCCCAAGTCTGTAGGGGGCCCACTTTTCTCTCCCGCAGCCCTCATCTGCAAGCTCAGTTGCTGTATCCTATGAAGTTCTTTTTTTTTTTTTTCTTTTTTTTTGGTCTCAACTATGGAGCCCAGGCTGACCTCGAATTCACAGTGATCCTCCTGCCTCAGCCTCCTGAGCGCTAGGCTGACAGGTGTGCGCCATCAGGCGCCGTGAAGTTTTAAGCAAGCCTCCTTCCAAACCAGCCTAGTCTGGGGGGGGACCGGGCCACTGTGTCACCCTCTTCCCAGGAGGGGGGTGAGCTGGGGTCCCGCCTCTTCACGGAGGGGTTGGTGGGCCAGGGACCAGGCTGCTGGGGACCCCTGGGAGGGCCAGCAGTGCGCGTGGCAAGGCAGAGCTGTCACTCATGCAGGTCTCCCCCTGCTGCTGTCCCTGGTTGGCTTAGGGTCTTTCCTCCCCAGGCGCTGCTCTGCGCTCACCCCGGCTGGGTCCCCTGCAGGAGGCAGCCCCTTCCCCATGGACCCTGGTGTCCCTGAGGCCAGGCCACTCAGCTGGGGCATGTCTGTCCTCCCACTCCCCAGTGTCCCAACAGGTGTTGGCTCACTGCAGACCAGAAGAGAGGGCCTGGCTCTGAAAGCTCCCTTCCCCCTCTGTCCCCAACGCCTCTGGGAGTGACCCTGCCACCCACAGGGGCCACGCCGGGACCCCAGGCTTCGCTGGCAGCCTGTGCTGGAGCCGCAGCCTGGCAGGGCCAGGCCCCCAGGGGAGCAGTGACCGCCACCCCGTCCCTGTGCCCTGTCTTGGTCTGTTGGAATCTGGGCTGGGGACTGCTGCTGTGTGGGGAGCACTGTCCCCTTACTGACCACTTGCTTAGCAGGCAGCAGTCACCACAGAGGGGCACTAGGCCCAGGGGACAGTGGCCTGGGTCCTGCCTCACGGCCGCTCCTGCCCCTGCACCAGATGTCCTGAAGCCCAGCTCTGCCTGTTTCTTCTTTCTTTTTTGCAACCAAAGCTTCCTGTGTAGCCCAGCCTGGACTTGAACTCTCCGTGATCCTCCTGCCTCTGCCTCTCCAGTGCTGGGGTAAGGGGTGTGCATCACCACAGCCGGCTGGGCTTACTTTTAAAGTCAAGGCTGCGCCCAGGAAAGGGCCAGAGCCTCACGGCCATCCCAGACTCCTTCCCGGGTGGACGAGTCTTCCCTCTTCCTGTCCTGACCCCAGGCCGCCTCCGCCCGGCCGCACAAGGCCCTGCATTCAGCGCGGCCCCGCCCATCTGTCCGGAGGCAGCAGGCAGGGCTGTGTTAGGGGTGTCGCCTCCGACGCAGTCCGGCCCTGGGCGGAGAGGGATGACAGCAACCTGGGCGCGGCCCTGCCTGGAGCGTCAGGCCTGGCACGGCTTCTCGGAGCCTCCCAGGTTCTCGGGGAGCCAGTGGAAGAGCAGAGGCGGCCACTTTCTCAGTGTGGAGGCCCGGTTTCTCCACCTAGAAATTAGAAGCAGTAAAATGCTTGCCATCCTGGCCTGGTGGCCCACACCTGTCATCCCAACGTTCTGGGAGGCTGAGGCAGGAGGATTGCAAGTTCAAGCCCAGCCTAGCCAGTTTATTATTTATTTATTTATTTGTTTATTTTTTGGCTTTTGAGGCAGGGTCTCGCTGCAGTTCAGGCTGGTCTTGAACTTGCAAGGATTCTCCTGGCTCAGCCTCCTGAGTGCTGGGATTGCAGGCATAAGTCACCACTCCCGCCTCATAGCCTAGCCGATTTAGAGACCCTGTGTCAAAATAAAAAGGGCTGGGGATATCGCTCAGCCTTGGTTCGATTGCCAGGACCCCTAAAATAAAAACAGCGGCTGCCAGTGCAATTGAGATTAATTTGATAATAACGGCAACTGTCTGTCCGCCCCCCCAACCTCTGAGCTGACCTCCGCCCTCCCTGGGCAGCTGTCCAGCTCGTGCTGGCCCCGTGCCCGGGCTGCTGGAGTGGTGAGGGGTCTGCCGGGAAGCTCCCCGCTGAGTCCTGCCTCAGCTGTGGTCCCGGGATGTAGCTTGCGCCTTGGCCCTGAGCTGCATCCCAGCCCTTTCAGGCAGTTTTTAAGTAGGCATGCGGAAGGGGCCGCCAGGCTAAAGCCAGCCCTCAGACAGTTTTTCAATTTTGAGACAGGGTCTGGCTGAGTCGCCCAGGCTGGGTTTGAATTTTTGCTCCTGCCTCAGCCTCCCAGAGTCCCTGGATTACAGATGTGCGCCCCACCCAGCTGGTGTGCCCACACCCTTTTTCTGGTACTGAGGATTGAACCCAGGGCCTTCATCCTGAGCTACAGCCCCAGCCCTTTGTTTTTGAGTCAGGGTCTTGCTCAGTCACTAAACTGCCCAAGCAGTGCTCACGGGAGTTTGCAGTCCTCCTGCCTCAGCAGCCTTGCAGAGGCCCCTAAACAGGGTCCTTAGGCTGAGGGGAGCCCCCACCCTCTGGCTTGGCTCCGCTGTGGGGCAGGGCCATTTCCGCTCGGGATGGGGCTGTGGCCAGGGCCGGAGATGGGCAGCTTGTCCCAAGCCCAGCAGACTGGGGTGCCCACGGTGGCACTGCAGGGCCAGGGTGCCCGTGCTCCCAGCGTCACCATCTCCTGTGTGCTTGGCGCCCAGTTTCCTCCAGCGTCCCTGGGGGTGCTGGCTCTTGGGACCCACCCTTGGGACGAGGGCCGGAGTTTCCTGCCTCTGCCTCCTGTCTGTGCCTGGGTTGCTCCCTCTGGTCCTTCTCCGCAGCAGCTGTGCACATCTGGTGGCTGCCTCTCTTTACCAGCCCGAAACTCTGAGTCACTGGGGTGGGAGGGGTGGCGCCGCCTCTTCCCCTCCAGGTGTGCGGGGAGGGCGGCCGTCAAGCCCGGAGAGGCAGGGCTTAGTCACCTGGGGGAGGGCGGCGTGGAGCCGGAGGCAGCCTCTGCTCCTGGGTGGGGCCTGGGGACACCAGCCCTCCCTTGGTTTTGCTGTCCCTGTTGGAGGTGCTGGGGGCCACCGCATTGTGTAGGGGGTACTGGCAGGGCACCCGTGTCTGCATGCGGAAGGGCCGTGGCCGCCATGGACGCCTGCCACCCTTGTACCCCAGCCTGGCCTCCGGGGCACCTGGAAGGGACCCCGTGCGTCGGCCGGGCGGTGCCCACAGCCAGGGCCTGACACTGTGCACCTGTGTGCCCAGCTGGGCTGCGTCCTCTGCCACCGGCTCCTCGAGGTGCCTGCCGGGGATGGCGGCGGCAGAGCCTGGTTGGCCCCCACCCACAGGGCCACCAAGGCCCAGCAGGGAGGCGCCTGGCCCAGGGGCGCGGAGCAGAGGTTGGGCCTGAGCTGGGGGCCCGCGCCAGCCTGCCCAACCTGCCGGGAAGAGAGAGGCAGGGTCCCCAGGAGCCTGGCGCCCCCGCCCGGAGAAACCAGTCCGACCGCTTCGCTGCTGCACCCGGCGGCCCAGGCTCACCTCGCCCTCCCGAGTGCCTCCTGCTGGGGCCTGGCCCTCCCAAGGGGCTGGGTCGGAGATGCCAGCCCTGGCTCGGGGCAGCCGTCCCTCGGGTCTCAGCGCTGCCCTGGGCCGCCCCATACCCAGCCCCTGGGGGCGGCGGGCAGGGCCAGGTCAGGGAGAGGGACACCCACACGCCGAGCTGGGGCCAGGCTGACTTCTGCCGCTCGTCCTGCCCCCTCCCCACAGCCGCCATGGAGGTGATGAACCTGCTGGAGCAGCCCATCAAGGTGACGGAGTGGCAGCAGACCTACACCTACGACTCGGGCATCCACTCGGGCGCCAACACTTGCGTGCCCTCCGTGAGCAGCAAGGGCGTCCTGGAGGAGGACGAGGCCTGCGGGCGCCAGTACACGCTCAAGAAGACCACCACGTACACGCAGGGCGTGCCCCAGGGCCCAGGTGGGGCCAGGCACTTCCTGGGGGCCAGGGGACCCCGGCGGGGTGGGTGGGGGTGGTGATGCACTCTTTTTTTTTGTTTGTCTTTTTGAGACAGGGTCTCCTATGCAGTTCAGGCTGCCCTTGAGCTCACTTTGTAGCCCAGGCTGGTCTTGAACTCACAACGATCCTCCTGCCTCAGCCTCCCCAGTGCTGGGATTACATGTGTGCGTCCCCCACGCCCAGCCCGGTGATGCACTCATAACCCCACTGTTGCTGGTGCAGGTGGCAGGTGACCCGCATTCTGCAAGGCCCCCACTGGGGCGCTCAGGGCTCTGCCTGGCTGTGCTTTGGGAGGTGGTGAGGGATAATGGGTCTTGCGAAGTGTTGGGGATGTCTGATGCCACCCCCACCCTGGCTGAGGGAAGAGGAACCGGCTGTCTGGAGACCCTGCGGTCCAGGGTTCTCATCTGTGAAGCGGGGACGGGGAGGGGGGGTTGCATGCTCACCGTGTTGGGTGCTTGTCAGATTTAATGAGAAAATAGGAACGCACTTAATTCGCTGGCAGGCACATAGGACTCAAAAAATTGTAGCTTTTTTTTTTTTTTTCAGTACTGGGCTTGAACCCAGAGCCTTGGCACTGAGTTCCAACCCCAGCCTTCAAAAAAATTTTATTTTGAGACAAAATTTTACAAAGTGGCTAAGTTGTCCAGGCTAGACTCAAACTTTCAGTTCTCCTGCCTCAGCCTTCCAGAGTGCTGGGAGTACAGGTGTGTGCGACCACACCTGGCTTAGCTGTTCTTTTTTTCAGCACTGGAGAAGGAACACGGTGCTTGGTGCATGGTGGGCAAGAGCTCTGCCACTGAGCTACCGCTCACCCTAGCTGTCCTTTTGCATAATCAGCATCACTGACAGTTTCATAGTGTTGGTGCCGGGGCACACGACTTTTTTTTTTTTTGAGACAGGGTCTTACTATGTATCCCATGTGTGGTCTTGAGCTCACTGTGTAGCACAGTCTGGCTTAAATCTGGGGTGATCCTCCTGCTTCAGCCTCCCAAGTGCTGGGATGACAGGTGTGCACCACCATGCCCCGCTCTAGACTTTTCTTTCGAGAGCGGGTGACAACTACAGTGTAATGTTTAGTGTAAGAACCCTACAGGACGGGGACGGGACAGGTGGGCGCCACATTCCAGGTGGGAAGTTGAGGCGATGGTGCCCCTGTGTGGCCGGGCTGTGGAGCCCTCGTGCCCTGTGCCTGGCTTTGGCCCACAGGTCGTGTCCTGCGCTAAGTCCCCCTGCTCTACCTTAGGTGACCTGGAGTACCAGATGTCCACCACGGCCAGGGCCAAGCGTGTGCGGGAGGCCATGTGTCCGGGTGTGACGGGCGAGGACAGCTCGCTGCTGCTGGCCACGCAGGTGGACAACCAGGCCACCAACCTGCAGCGCCTGGCCGAGCCGTCCCAGCTGCTGAAGTCAGCCATCGTGCACCTCATCAACTACCAGGACGACGCCGAGCTGGCCACGCGGGCGCTGCCCGAGCTCACCAAGCTGCTCAATGACGAGGACCCGGTCGGTGGGGTCCCGGGGAGGGCGGCCGGCCCCCGCACCCCCAGGCGTGGGTGGCGTTGGGCCGGGCTCCGTGTGAACTTCCCGTCCCTGCCTCGCAGGTGGTGGTGACCAAGGCAGCCATGATCGTGAACCAGCTGTCCAAGAAGGAGGCCTCGCGCCGGGCCCTGATGGGGTCCCCGCAGCTGGTGGCTGCCGTGGTGCGCACCATGCAGAACACCAGCGACCTGGACACGGCGCGCTGCACCACCAGCATCCTGCACAACCTGTCACACCACCGCGAGGGGCTGCTGAGCATCTTCAAGTCGGGCGGCATCCCCGCCCTGGTCCGCATGCTCAGGTGCTGCCCAGGGCCTCTGGGGTTTCCCGAGGGGGCACAAGTCCCGGGGGCACAGTTGGTTTTGTTCCCTCAGAGCCCCCAGGGCTTCCGTAGCAGACGCTGCAGAGACTGACTGTGTGCTCAGCACCAGGCAGGGGAGAAGCAGGAGTTGGGGTCCGCTCGGAGGGGACAGTAAGGGGTGCTCTGCAGCTCGGCTCAAGGGACCCTGAGATTGTATTTTATTTAAGTACCCAGCAGACAGGGTGTGGTGGTGCATGCTGGTAATCCTAGCACGCAGGGGGAGGCTGAGGCAGGAGGATTGCCTAGAGCAGTGGTGGCGAACCTATGGCATTTGTGCTGCACCTGGCTATTTGTTATCACTGAAAGCTGTAAAAGGTTTGCCATCACTGGTTTGAGGCCAGCTTGGACTATTTGTTGAGTTCAGGGCCAGCCTGGGCTACACAGTGAGACTCCCTTCTCAAAAAAAAACCCCAAAAAATAAAATAAAAATGGCTACAAAAGCTCAAAAAACAAAAATGGCCAATAAAAATAAATATGACCAGTGTATCACTTCAATATAAGACCTTATGCAGCCATTAAAAATATTACTACTGAAGCATTCCTAAAACTGTGCAAATGTTTATGCTATATTGTTTGTTTTGAGACAGGGTCTTGCTATATAGTTCAGGCTTCACCAGGAACTCACTACGTGGCCGAAGTTGGCCTTGAACTCATGATAGTCCTCCTGCCTCAGCCTCCTGAGTGCTAGGATGACAAGTGTGTTCCACCAGGCCCGGCTATGGTATAACGTTAAGTGAACAGTAGAATACACCCTTTATGTGTTATTCTGACTATATTAAAATGCATATAAGTCAGTGTGGAGGCTCACACCTGAATCCCAGCACTCTAGGAGGCTGAGGCAGGAGGATTGCAAGTTGGAGCCCAGCCTGGGTAATTTTGCGACTTAGGGAGAACCTGTGACGGGGAAAAAATACAACAAACAAATACACAAAACAAACTCACCCATGGTGAGAAGGTGACGCAGCGTTGGCAGTGGTTACTTTGGCTCCGCGCTGGCGGGTGAGCACAGAGGGGACGTGGCCGACAGCTTGGTGCTGTGAGTACACAGCAGACAGCAGAGCGAAGTCGTCAGTGGCTTACCGGGGTAGTTTTTCTCTTTCGAGACAGTCTTGCTCTATAGCTCAGGCTGGCCTCAAACTCTCAGGGACCCTCCTGCCTCAGCTTCCCGGGTATTGAGATGACAGGCGTGCGTCAGAGCCCTGGTCCCGTGCCCTCGGGGCCGCACTTCCACGGTCTGACTTTATTTTCCACGGTGCTGGGACAGAACCCAGGGCCTGGCCTGTGCTCGGGCTGGTGAGTTGAGCTGGCGGCGCTGGCCGGGCCCTGACGCCTGCCCCGCTGCCGCCCACAGCTCGCCCGTGGAGTCGGTGCTGTTCTACGCCATCACCACCCTGCACAACCTGCTGCTGTACCAGGAGGGCGCCAAGATGGCCGTGCGCCTGGCCGACGGGCTGCAGAAGATGGTGCCACTGCTCAACAAGAACAACCCCAAGTTCCTGGCCATCACCACCGACTGCCTGCAGCTCCTGGCCTACGGCAACCAGGAGAGCAAGGTGGGGCCGGCGCCCGGCCGCCTCCGCTGGACGCGGTGATGGGGCCGGGGCCGGGGCTTCGTGCTGAGCTGCACCCCAGCCTTTTTCATTTTTTATTTCGAGACAGAGTCTCACCGAGTGGTGAAGTTGCCTGAGCGAGGCTTGAAGTTGTGATCCTCCTGCCTCAGCCTCCCTCACCCTGTGCACCCCCCACGCCCAGCAGTTTATCCCCTTTGTCAACCAAACTGTAACGGGCGTCACCGGAGAGCTTTTCCCACACAGAAACAGTTGTCACTGGGGGCCGGAGACGTTCAGTGCCCCCAGGCCAGCGGTGGCGGGCTGATGGGCATTGTGCAGCAGCGGGCTGTTTGTTGCCTTTGAAAGCTCTAAATAAATATTTGAGCCGGGTGAGGTGGCGGATGCCTGTCACCCCAGCACTGGGGAGGCTGAGGCAGGAAGATCATGGCCAGTTCAAGGCCAGCCTGGGCTCCATAGTGAGTTCAAGGCCAGTCTGAATTACATAGCAAGAC
>NW_004955451.1:15978459-15999340 GCF_000276665.1 Chinchilla lanigera | reverse complement strand
CCTGGGCTACATAGTGAGCTCTTGTTCCAAAAGAGAAACAACAGAAAAGCTGGCTTTTGTGGAGTCCTGCTAGCTGGCCCTCCCTTCTCCCCCTGCAGCTGATCATCCTGGCCAACGGAGGCCCCCAGGCGCTGGTGCAGATCATGCGCAACTATAGCTACGAGAAGCTACTGTGGACCACTAGCCGTGTGCTGAAGGTGCTGTCCGTGTGTCCCAGCAACAAGCCGGCCATCGTGGAGGCTGGTGAGGACGGCGGCGGGCCGGGTGCCCTGCAGCGCGGGAAGGGTTGGGCTGGCCCTCACTAGGGTCCAGGCTGAGCCCCGTGTCCCCACCCAGGCGGGATGCAGGCGCTGGGCAAGCACCTGAGCAGCAACAGCCCGCGCCTGGTGCAGAACTGCCTGTGGACGCTGCGCAACCTCTCGGACGTGGCCACCAAGCAGGTGAGCGGGGCCCCACGTCCGGCGCAGGCTGTGGCCCCGCGGGGACCGTCCCTGGGGCCGGGGAGGCGGGAGGGGTGGTTTGCGCGTCTTCCGGCTGGGTTTGCTGGGTTCTGAGCCCCAGGGTGGCTTTGGGCCGCAGGCTGCACGGGGAGGGGCCGGCCGGGCGCCAGGCCCGAGCCCCGCACTTGTGCAGCCTCGGGGACAGCGTGCACCCCTGGCCGGGCCAGAGGGACTGAGGCTCCCGGGGTGGACGGTGCTCCTGGCCCAGCCGGGCTCCAGCCCCGCACCGTGGTCCCCGAGGCCAGTAGATGCGAGGCTCCCGCCTTGGTATTTGTGGACGTGGATCTGGCGTGGGGGCGCTGGGGGTGCAGCAGGGGCCCAGGAAGGGGGGGTGGACAGTGGTCAGCTGGCCCCTGAGGCACACCCCCCACGGTGTCCTCCTGTGCTGCCTGGGCCGGGTGAGGTGAGGGGACCTGCAAAGGCTGGAGCTCCGAGCAGGCCTGGGCCGGGGTCTGGGCCTCGCTCTTCGCCTGTGTGCAAGGCTGGCCTCTGACCTCGGTCCCGCCCTGCTCCCCGGGCTTCTGATGCCCTCTCCCAGGTGCCTGGAGATGGCCTAGGTGTGTGTTGGGCACGGTGCTGTGTCATCCCAGCACTCTGGGAGGCTGAGGCAGGACTGCAAGTCTGAGCTCAGCCTGGGCCACTTGACCGTGTCTCAGAATGAAAAACAAGGAAAGGGCTGAGGGCGTAGCTCAGCGTGAAGGCCTGGGTTCAGTCCCCAGTGCTGGGGGGCGGGGCACAGGCGCCAGGCTGCCCCACCCCCACGCCCACCCCGCCGTCCATCCGTCCGTCCGTCCGTCCCCAGGAGGGCCTGGAGAGTGTGCTGAAGACCCTGGTGAACCAGCTGAGCGTGGACGACGTGAACGTCCTCACCTGTGCCACGGGCACGCTGTCCAACCTGACCTGCAACAACAGCAAGAACAAGACGCTGGTGACGCAGAACAGCGGCGTGGAGGCGCTCATCCACGCCATCCTGCGGGCCGGCGACAAGGACGACATCACCGAGCCCGCCGTCTGTGCCCTGCGCCACCTCACCAGCCGCCACCCCGAGGCCGAGATGGCGCAGAACTCCGTGCGCCTCAACTACGGCATCCCGGGCATCGTGAAGCTGCTGAACCAGCCCAGCCAGTGGCCGCTGGTCAAGGTGGGGGCCTGGTGTGGCGGAGGGCAGGGGGCTCCTGCTGAGAGAGCCAGGAAGGGGGCCCAGGGCCAGGTGGCCCGGTCACCTGGGAGACATCCTGAGAGTGGGGGTCCCAGGGCCGCTTCTGCCGGCCGAAGTTTCCGCAGTGGGACTGTTAGATGAGAACAGGTGGACACCGGTCATCCCAGCACTCAGGAGGCTGAGGCGGGAGGATTGCCATGAGTTTGAGGCCGCCTTGGGCTGCATAGTGAGTTCAAGGCCAGCCTGCACTGCATAGCAAGACCCTGTCTCAAAAAACCAAAAAACAAAACAAAAAGAAACAAAAAACCTCACATTAAAAAGAGGGGCTGGGGATTTAGCTCAGTGGCAAAGCCGCCTGCCTGGCAAGTGCAAGGTCGTGAGCTCGATTCCTGGTACCGGAAGAAAAAACAAACAAAAAAAAGAAAATTTGGCCAAGTACAATAGTGCACTTCTGTAATCTCTCTAGCCCAGCTACACTGGAGACTGAGGCAGGAGGATCACTAGTTCATGGACAACTTTGCGAGACCCTGTCTCAAAAAAATTAAAGGCCTGTGGCTGTAGCTAGGGTGGACACTTGCCTGGCCTGTGTGAGGCCCTGGCTGTGTCCCCCAGTAGCACAAAAAGAATTAAAGACAAAAGAGTCTGTCGAGGGAAAACACAGCAGCATGTGATTGGCCTAGGAGCTTAGTCCCCGCTGCAAGGGCAGGGCAGGGACAGCGTTTCCAGCCAGGTGACAGTGACAAGTTAGGGGACACGTCACCTGCTCTGTGTTGACACCCTGGTGTCTCCAGATTTTTTTTTTAACTACGGGGCTGGAACCCAGTGCCCCATGCATGCCAGGCAAGTGCTTTACCACTGAGCTAAGCTTTGGCCCTCTTTATTTATTTATTTATTTATTTATCTTTTCCAGTACCGGGAATCGAACTCACTACCTTGCACTTGCCGGGCAGGTGCTGTGCCACTGAGTTAAATCCCCAGCCCCCAAGGCCCCCTTTAAATGTTATCTTGAGACGGATTCTTGCTAAATTGGCCAGGCTGGCCTTGAGCTTGCTATCCTCCTGCCTCAGCCTCTCAGTGGCGGGGTGATAGATGTGCACGGGCATGCTCGGCTCCCAGCTGACTTTCATTCTGGCCCGTCCGGCCTTTCGCCCAGCGCATCAAAGATGACAAGGTGCCATGAGCCGGGTCACAAGAGAAGGGTCTGTGTCCCGAGTTGCCCTGTGGGGGGCAGGTCCCATGCAGGCGTCACCTGGCAGGGCTTGGGCTCACCTTGGGCAAAGATGGGCGGGCGTCGGGGCTTGGAACAGCAGCTGACCGCGCTGTCAGGACCTTCCGCAGCCCTGAGTCGCTCGGTGTGTGACGTGCTGGTGTCCAGGGCCGCGGGTCCTGTCTGCCGAGGGGCGCGGAGGTGGCCACTCCCCGCCCTGTCTCTGGGGATGGCAGGGGTCACAGAGAGGGACTTCCTGCAGGCCACCATCGGGCTGATCCGGAACCTGGCGTTGTGCCCCGCCAACCACGCGCCACTGCAGGAGGCGGCCGTCATCCCGCGCCTGGTGCAGCTGCTGGTCAAGGCGCACCAGGACGCCCAGCGCCACGTGGCCGCGGGCACGCAGCAGCCCTACACGGTGAGGCCTGGGCCCCGCCACAGGCCTGGGGCTCGGGGGTCCTGAGGGTGAGGGGAGGAGGTAGCTCGGGCGCCGCTGACGCGGTCCCATTCGTGTCCCTCCCGCGGCGCAGGACGGCGTGCGGATGGAGGAGATCGTGGAGGGCTGCACCGGGGCCCTGCACATCCTGGCCCGGGACCCCATGAGCCGCATGGAGATCTTCCGCCTCAACACCATCCCACTCTTCGTGCAGGTGCGGGCGCCGGGCGGGGCGGGGCACGCCGAGCTGGTCTGCTGGGCAGCATGGCAGCTCTGGCCCGGGCATCTGGGGTCTTTGGAGCAGAGGGGCCACCTGGGAGGGCGCGCAGCTTTCCCAGTGCAGGAGCGCATCAGAGGGGGAAGGAAAACCCCTGAGATTCAGCCGCAGACATCCCAGTCCCGTGTCAGAGCTGAACTACAGTGGGGCGTGGTGGTGCACGCAGTCATCCCAGCACTCGGGAGGCTGAGGCAGGAGGATGGCTGGGAGTTAGAGGCCAGGCTGGGCTACGTAGTGAGTTCAAGGCCAGCCTGAACCTGCACAGCGAGACCAAAACCAACAAAATAACAAAGAAACAAGCTGGGAATGGTGCAAATACTATACAGAGGCTGGGGAATAAGTACCCGAGCCGGACCTGCCAGGCACACGGTGCCATCAGAGAAAGCTCCTCACATGGAGCAGGGCTGAGGCGTGGGCAGGGGCAGCCAGCACCTCTCAGGTGGCCCAGAAGCAAGCAGCAGGGACACCAGGGAGGCTGAGGCAGGGAGATGCTCCTCGGGGAGAGCTGTTTTCCACCGCCAAAGCGGCAAGGAGGAGAGCTGTGTGTGGCCCATGCCAGGCTCGTCCTGCCCGGCTGCCAGGTCTGCTGTGTGACAGAGGCCTGCGGGCGAGGGGCCTTCACAGCCTCTGCCTCTCCCGAGGAAGGCATTCCGCACTTGCCCCGAGCACTGGTGACTGAACCCCGAACCTGTGCCCTAAGCTGACCAGCCCATTTTTATTTTTATTGTTGAGACACGAGCTCCGTCAGTCCCCAAGTCGCCCATGCTGAGCTCAAACCTGCCATCCTCCTGCCTCAGCCTCCCCAGTGGGGGGTGACAGGCGTGCCCCCCCCCCTTCCCTGGCACCGCCCTCGTGGGCAGGGTGGGCGCCCCCGCCCTCACCCAGGCCCTGGCTGCCCCGCAGCTGCTGTACTCCTCGGTGGAGAACATCCAGCGCGTGGCGGCGGGCGTGCTGTGCGAGCTGGCCCAGGACAAGGAGGCGGCGGACGCCATCGACGCGGAGGGCGCCTCCGCGCCGCTCATGGAGCTGCTGCACTCGCGCAACGAGGGCACCGGTGAGCGCCGCGCCGGGCGGGCGGGGGAGGCGCCGGGTCCCAGCCCGGGCGGCGCCTGACGGGCTTTGCTCCCCTGCGCAGCCACCTACGCCGCCGCCGTCCTCTTCCGCATCTCTGAGGACAAGAACCCCGACTACCGCAAGCGCGTGTCGGTGGAGCTGACCAACTCCCTGTTCAAGCACGACCCGGCCGCCTGGGAGGCGGTGAGTGCGCCGGGTGGGCGTCCGCCGCCGAGGGTTGTGCCCGTTGCGCACTGCTCCAGCAGGCGCTCCGCGTTGGGGGAGGCTCCAGCCCTGCTTGGGCCGCAGGTCTTCTCCAGAGTGGGGTCGTCTCCTGCGACAGTTTACCTCAGGTAGAAGTAGTAGGCTGGCCTGTGTGTGGGTCTGTTTTTCACCTACAAAGGTAGCGACTTCCTTTCACCCAAGTGAATATATAGTAATAGGTTTGAGGGAGTGCACACATTTTGTTTTGTTTCTGAGTAAGTTCTCCCTGTGCAGTTAAGGCTGGCCTCGGACTCACTGTGTGGTCCAGGCTGGCCTTGAACTGCAGAGGATCCTGCTGCCTCAGCCTCCCTAGTGCGGGGGTTGCAGGTGTGCATCACCATGCCCGGCCTCCCCAATTTTTAAGCCCCTGCCGTGTCCTCTGTCCTGCAGGCCCAGAGCATGATCCCCATCAACGAGCCCTACGCTGATGGTGAGTGCGGTCGGGCCGTGTGTGCGCTCGCGTGCGCGTGTGTGCGTGTGTGCTCCCATATGCATGTGTGCAGCCTGGGGCCACCGTCTCCTCTCCCCTTGCACCCATTCTGGGCCCCGGGCGGGGGCTCGGCTCCAGCCCTGGAGTGGGAGGCTGAGGCTCTGGTGCCCGTCTGCCCGCAGACCTGGACGCTACCTACCGCCCCGTGTACCCGGGTGACGTCCCGCTGGACGCCCTGGACCACCTGGACGTGGACGGCGACTACCCCATGGACCTGCCCTACGGCGACGGCCTGCGGCCCCCGTACCCCACCTCGGACCACATGCTGGCCTAGGGCCGCTGCCCGCCTCCGCGCGTCTTGGCTTTGCCCGGGCTGCTTTCTAGGGTGCTGGGGAACCCCTGTGGGGTGCGGGGTGCCGGCCACCTGCCCGGGGGCCGTGCTTGGGGCGGGACACCCGGCTTGTGGGGGTGGCCCGGCCCGTGTCTGCGCCCGCGGCCTGGGTGAGGGGCACCGGTGAGCCAAAAAGTGCCTGAGCGGAGCGGGCGCATCCCCGCTGCACCGAGGTCCCGGGGCTCCCCGGCGGCCCCGGCCGCTGAAGCTTTAGACCCCTGCGTCCCGGCGCTGCTGCTTCCCAGGCGCTGGGTCCTCACTGCCCCTCCCCGCTGCTCAGACCCCAGGCCCGAAGGCCCAGAACCGGAAGCCCTGCTGGAAGCTCAGGGCCTGGGGGGCACGGGGAGCCCCTCTCCCGGCCTGTCCCCGGCCTGCAGGCCCAGAAGTGCTCTTGCTGACCCCTCTGGTGTGCGGTGAGGGGCTTCCTGTGCCCCGCGGTGGACCCCACCCCCTGCCCGTGGCGGGGGCCGGGCCTCGCAGGGTGTTGCTATCATCGCTTCCTGCCCTTGGTTCTTTGTGGGGTTTTTGTATCGACCAAAGCAAAGGAAATAAAAATCACACTCGAGTCACATAGGCATTGCGGGGCAGGGTGGGGGCGTGGCACCCTGCTGGGCAGGATCCCAGTGTTCCCCAGCTGGCAGGAGAGGACCAGGCGGCCCCAGGGAGAGGCCGTGGTCCATGAGTCATCCCAGCACTCTGGGAGGCTGAGGCAGGAGGGTCATTGCAAGTTCCAGGCTAAGCTGTGATACACGGTGAGACACTAAAAAACAAACAAACCCTAAAACGGAATCTTTCTACGTCTTGAGTGGCTGGGAACCCCAGAAAAAGCCACTCCATGAGGGTGCTGGCCCATTCTACAGATAGGAGTCTTGCTATATAGCCCAGGCTGGCCTTGAACGGGCAGCGATCCTCCTGCCTCAGCCTCCCAGGATGCTGGGATGACGGGCAGCATCACCTCACCTGGCTGCTCCTTACTCCTGAGGCTAAGCAAGCGCCCGCCTGCGTGGGGCCGGCCCTGAGGGTGCCGGCAGGGAGTCCACTGCCCCTCAGGGAGCAGACCCAGCCCAAGTCCCTGGGAGCCTGGTCAGTCAATGCCTTGGGTAGCCCAGCTGGGCAGGGAGTCCCTGGTGACTGCACCCTGGCCCGGCCCCAGTGTGTCACCGTGAGCTGTGGTCCTGAGAGGCCCTGCTGCCTGCACCCCTTCCCGGGCCCCAGGGCCCAGGGGCCCAGGTCCTGCGCGGCTCCTGAAGCGCAGGTCCCCACTCTGTGACCCTGACCCTTGAGAGAACGGCTGGGGACCCCACTGGGCTAGATGAGCCCCCTGGCCCTGATCTGCACCCCCACACACCTCCTTAAACTTCTGAGACGGGGTCTCAATAAGTTGTCCTGGCTGGGCTTGAGCTTGTCCTACCTCAGCCTCCCAAGTGGCTGGGCTGACAGCTGTGCACTGTCACCCCCAGCTTTGCTCCCCACTCTCCCCAGGGCTGGCGGCCCAGCTCAGGAGCTCGGGTGACAGCGGGGGACGCGGCGTCTGTCCCTGTCACCCGCAGCCCCTGGCAGGGCTCCTCCTGAGGCACAGGGACCCCGGTGGGGTCCCCTGGCTGTTGGGCACAGCGTCTGACGCCTGAGAGTCCTGTGTGGCCCTGCACCCTCAGGCCCAGGCCCTTTCTGGGTCTGGCTTCTACAGGAAGAGGAAGTGGGCAGGTGAACTGCAGAAGGAGCAATCCTGGTGCCACCTGGAGGAGGTGTCCCAGAGGAAGCTTTTCTGGTGGGGCCTGGGGACAGGGCAGCTCTGGGCTTGTTTGGTTATGACTTAAAGGACATCTGCCTGGAAGGCCCTGAACTTACCAACCCACAGAAGACTGGCAAAAGAAGACAGAGGGCAGCCCACACCTGTGATCCCAGCCCTAAGGAGGCTGAAGCAGGAGGATCATGAGTTCCAGTCCCACCTATCTCCCCCCTAGTATCTATCCTTTACTGTGCTGTTTGTTTATGCTTTGGGTTTGCTGAAGCTTGTGCATATTTATTTATTTGTTGAACTCGGCATCTCAAAGCTCCCAGAATGTTTTGAATGGCTCAGATGAAACACGGGAGGCTCCCACTGCTGGGGTCCAGAGGGCCTCCTGCCTCAGCCTCCCGAGCGGCTGAGACTGCAGGTGGGAACCACCAGGCACATGTGTTGAAATTCGTCCTTTTTCTTCCTCGCTGATGAAGTGAGGCAACGTGGTGGGAGCGTGGAGAGGAACCCTGGCGCCTGCCTCGCTGTCCTTGGAAGGGTGCGGGTCTGGACAGGGCTACAGGACCCTGGGGAGTTGGCTCTGGGACAGGGGTGGAGCGCGAGGGTGCAGCCTGAGCTGCACCTCAGCTTTTCTATTTAATTCTGAGATGAGGCCTTGTTAAGTTGCCCAGGCTGGACTCCAATTTAGGATCCTCTTGCCTCAGCCTCCTGAGTGCTAGGGCGACAGGCATACCCACCGCACCTGGCTCTCACTCCACAAATACCTATTGGGCGCCTAATTCGGGCCCAGAAAACCAAAGTGAGCAGTCGGGGTGTTGCGGCGCGGGCTCAAGGCCCGCAGAGCCAGGGGCAGGCGGCGCAGAGGGCGTCCCTGTCCCCGCCGGCCTCGAGCTTCCCGGCCTGGACAGCAGGGGGCGCCCGGACAGCGCCGGGGCCCGGGGTCGGGTCGGTGAGTGAGGCGGGTTCAGGGAGGAGGGCAGAGAAGTGGGGGCCTGGCCCCCGGCGCAGCGCACACCTGTCACTCCAGCACTCAGAGGCTGAGGCAGGAGGATCCCGTGAGGCCCAGGCCAGCCTGCACTACATAGTGAGGCCCTGTCTTAAAAAGGGGTTGGGGGGGGGTAAAGGTGTTCGATGCCCACGCACCCACTCCCCCAGGACCTGAGCGCGATGAGCTCAAACTTGGACCAAGAAAAAATTTTTAAAAAGGGCTGGGATGCAGTTCGGTGAGAAGCCTGGAGTCCAATCCTCTGCCATAAAAAAGAAGAAACCGAAGGACAAAAAAGGCGGGAGCGGGGGCGGTTCCCGCGGACGGTAGTGGCCGGGTCCTCGGAGCCCCTTCCCTGCCGCTGCGCTGCGCGGTTGCCCTGGTTGCGGACTGCGGGACTGGCCTGGACCGGGCGCAGTCCTGGGTGAGCGCCCCGCGCCTCGAGTGGGGCAGCCGAGGGTCTCCGCCCTCGCGCACCTCTGCGGCGGCGCTGCCCCCTGGTGGCCGGGCGGGAGGGCCCTGCCTCACCTGCTCGCCTCTTTCCATCACCGCCTCCCTGGGGCATCTCCTGAGGCCCGGGGCCCACAAAAAATTGCAGGCGAGGCCCCTCCATGCCCGAATCACTCCAGACGTGGGGCTCGTGACAGGCTCTACCCCCAGCCGCACCCCAGCCCTTCTTACTTGATTTTGAGACTGGGTTTTTGCTAAGTTGCCTAGGCTGGCTGGGGATTTGTGATCCTCCTGCCTCAGCCTCCTGAGTAGCGGGGGCCAGAGCCCAGGGATGCTTTACCACAAAGCTGCATCCCCAGGCCTTTTTTTAGTTTTTATTTTTTGAGACAGGGTTCCACTATGTAGCCCAGGCAGGCCTCCAACTCCTGGGAACCCTCCTGCCTCAGCCTCTGACTGCTAGTGTCACAGGCGTGCACCACCATGCTGGGCTAGGACTGACCTTTCGTTAAAGGGCAGATTAATTAATCTCTGGGCGTGGGTGAGGGCTTGAGGGGTGCAGGCCAAGGAGGTGAGTTGGACTCAGGGTTCAGCCCCCAACACCAGCTCCCTGCCGTGTCTCCGAACTTGCTGGAGTCCGAGCTGATCTCCCCCGCAAGCCCAGGCCGGGTGAAGGTGCGCGTGTGCGCGGTGTGTACCACAAGCTGAGAAGGACCCTTCCAGGAACACGGCCTCAGCCTGGGACACAGAGGGAGGCAGGTCAGCAACACTGGAGAAACATTTAAGAGAGAAGTTCGGCCAGGTGTGGCCATGCACACATGTGATCCCAGCTACTAGGGAGGCTGAGGCAGGAGGGTCTCAAATTCCAGCCCAGCCTGGGCAACCCAGTGATTTAACAAAACCCTGGTTCCAAATAAAGAATGAGAAAGGAAAGAAGGCTGGCAGTGGCTAACTTCCGGGGCCCTGAGTTCATCTTGGGCGAGGGCGGGAATCCTGCAGAGCTCAGGGGTCGGGGATTGAGAAGGAAAACGTGCGCCTGGGATATAGCTCAGCGGCCTAAGCGCTTGCCTGGCAAGCAGAGGGTCCTGAGTTCGATTCCTGGTACCAAAGAAAGAAAAGGAAAACGTGTATGGGCAGCGACAGTGGCCAGCGCCCTCTCCCCCCGGACTCACCCTCAGAGGCCAGGCGGCCGGAGGAGCTGGTCCGGACACAGCCGGCTCTGTGCCCCTGGGTGACTCAAGCGCTCACTGCAGCTGGCCCCGGCCGGAGCCACCCAGAGGCCTGTGAGTCTGCGCATGCTCCAGCCCAGGAGGGGCGGGGCCTTCCTAGGGTGCTGATTTGCATGGGCTTTGCATATTATTTGCATAGGCTCCTCCGGATGGGTCCTTGCTGGCTGGTGGGCCGGGGCCACGCTTGCCTTCTACCCCGCCCTCAAAACTGCGGAGGTGACTGCAGCGCCCCCTTGGGACAGGGCTCCCAGTCACACTTTCCCTTGGGGGCCTTGCGCTTGGTCGCTTTGGTTGGTTGGTTGTTTTTAAGACAGTATTCTGCTGTGCAGTTCAGGCTGGCCTGGAACTTGGGGCAATCCTCCTGCCTCAGCCTCCTAAGTGCACCCACACACACCGTATACACCCGCTTTCTGGGCCACCCGTGTGAACTGCCCATCTCTGGGTGCTCCCGGTGTCACACAGCGATTCATGAGCCGTTTGCCTTCCTGGGGTCCTCACTTTGGCCCTGGGGATTCTGCAGGGAGGGCCGTGTGGTCCCTGCCCTGTGTCCCCCGGCTGGGGAGGAGGCGACTGAGACCCTGGGCATGGGGAGCCACCTGGGGCCTGTGGGATGGAGTGGCCAGCACGGGGCAGTAAGGACCACAGCTCTGGGCACCAGGACCCCGGGCCAGCAGGGCCAAGGCTCCCGGATAGGGCAGTGGCAGGGCCGGTCTTCTGCTTTTGCCTTTTATGCTGGGGGGGGGGGCTTGAAAGTTAAAACCAGGGACAGCACAGCTTGATTTATCTTTTCTAAAATTTACCTTAAATGGGGTGTGGTGGTGTCATCCCAGCACTCCAGGAGGCTGAGGCGGGAGGATGGTAAATTTGAGCCCAGCCTGGGCAACTTAGTGAGATCCTCATCAAAGTAAAAAATAAAAGTGCCGGGGGTGTAGCTCTGTCCGAAGCCCTGGGTTCACTCCCCAGTGCGCCAAAAAGCAAAGATTACAGACAGCTGGGGACCCCGCCTAGGGGCACTCGGGGGCTGAGCCCGTCCACACCTCCCCGGCCCGGCCCTGCCCCCTCCTTCCCCCAGGCAGTGACACAGTCTGTGACGGTGGGACTGAGTTTATTTGACTTTGTTTTTCTCGGAACAGAGCCGGGCTGGCCCGAAGCTGGGTCTAGGGGCGCTGGTCCGGGTCTTCCGCGCTGCGCCGGCCGAAGTCCATCCACCCGTACGCCGCCTCCTCCTCCGCCCACGGCCCCTGCTTCTTGGATAGGTCTGGGAGGCGACAGACAGCGGGGCTGTGGGGGCACCTGGCACCGGGAACAGGGCCAGGGCCAGCGACGGGTGCGGTCAGCAGCTCCTACCTGTGCCGAGGTGTGGGGGGCCCTGGGGCTCCAGCTGTCTCCGGTGGGCAGATGCCAGGCCTGGCAGGCCCCTGCCAGTCTCCAGGTCCAAGGGTCCATCCTGTGGCTGGGAGCGCGGTCTCCAGGAGGCCTCGGACAGGGCAGCCAGGGCCAGCATCACGGCCAGCGTGCAGGCGTACAGTCGGGGCATGGCGCCTGCGGGGAGAGGGGCTCCGTGGTGACTGTCCCCACGCGGGCCCAGAGGCCTCCCCCTTAGCACCACTGCTTCACGATCTAGAGCAGTTGGCCGGGCGCAGTGGTGTGTGCCTGTCATCCCAGCACTCCGGGAGGCTGAGGCAGGAGGATCTCCCCAACCTGGGCAGCTTAGTGACTTAGGGAGACCTTGTCTCAGTGAGTTATAATAACCTAGCTCCTGGGCTTCACTCTACCTCAGGTGCCCACGTGGCTTGTGGCCATCATGGGGGGCCATTTTCAGACCTGGCACAGTGCCATCCTTGTGGAAAGTCCTCTGGGCCAAGCTGGTCTAGGAGAGCGTTGGAGATGGGGTCCAGGGTGATGCTGGAGCGGGTCCTTGTCACCCCTCGGGCCGGGAGGGTACCAGCCCCAGCTTGGTGCTGTGGGCCTGACTCTGACAGTGTCTGGGGCCCTGACGGGCCGGGCCAAGG
Organism: Chinchilla lanigera; assembly: GCF_000276665.1. NCBI lineage: Eukaryota > Metazoa > Chordata > Mammalia > Rodentia > Chinchillidae > Chinchilla > Chinchilla lanigera. The sequence continues at coordinate 15,987,212 of NW_004955451.1, read as the reverse complement.
TCCCCACCGCGTCTCTCACCTGCAGAGCGGGGCGGCAGCTCGAGCTGTCCGGGAGGAGGTCGCTCTGTTCTGCCCGTGGCCTGGCGCCTTATAAAGCTCCTCCCGCGGTGACAGCGAGGGGTGTGGGCGCAGGTACCAGCGGAGCCGTCCCCTCCCCACCTGTCACGAGCCTCGGTCCCGGGCGGGGGTGGCAGGGCGGGGGCTCCACACAGGTCCTGGGGTCGGAGGCCTGGCGCTGCGGCCCGGCTGTGGGGGAGGCGAGGAGATGGACCCGGCGACCCCAGCTCTCCAGAACGCGCGGAGGGCAGCAGGTGCGGCCTGGGGCGCTGCATTGATCCCCAACTCTGCAAACACGCCGTGCGCACTTATCAGGGGCAATGGGCCGTGGGCTGACGCCTGACCTTCTCCAGGGCCCGGCCGCGGGAAGCCCTGGGCTCCTGCCTTCCCTCCCAGCCTCTCTGCAGGGCTGGATTTCGCCTGTGGCTCCCCAAGGCCCCTTCTTGCTCGCCTACCCCAGCCAATGCAGCACCCGCCTTTCTCCTTTTTTGTATTTTTGAGGCAGGGTCTCGCTCTGCAGTTCCGGCTGGCCTTGAGCTCACTGTGTAGCTCAGGCAGGCCTCAAACTTCCAGTGATCCTCCTGCCTCAGCCTCCTGAGCGCTGGGATTACAGGCCTGTGCCACCACGCCTGGCCACCCCTCATTTCAGACGGCTTAGCTTTGCTTTAAGGAGAGACAGGAAACTGCACAGAGCACCCACAGTTTAGCATTGTGGACACACAGCCCAAACATGGCCAGCAAGCTGACCACAGCGTTTGCCAAAGAGGCACCAGAGTCTGGTACGCTGAGGGTTTGAGGCCACCCCGGGCTGTCCAGAGAGGCCCACCTTGTCTGAAAGCAGCCCCAAAGGAAACGGATAAATAGAGGAGGACGGCGCCTGCGTCCTCCTCACACAGCAGTCCTGGCTGTGCTCGGGGCAGAGGCAGGGAGTGCCAGGCTGTTTCACCCCTCCCTCAGGACCGGAAGTCCCCGGGTTCCTGCTCCGTCATCGCCTCTCTGCAGGGGTTTCGGTGCCCACGGCTGCTGGATGGCCCGTGGTACCCACACTTGCACCAGCTTTTTTTCTGTCTTTTTGAGACAGGGTCTCGCTATGCAATTCAGGCTGGCCTTGAGCTCACTTTGTAGCCCAGGCTGGTCTCGAACTCACAAGGATCCTCCTGCCTCAGCCTCCCGAGCGCTGGGATTACGGGTGTGCACCACCATGCCCGGCTTGCACCAGCTTTGAGGCGGATGAATGGGCGATACAGATGCAAGCTGCAGTATCCATGGCAACTGGCAGCCAACTGCTCCAGTGGGTACCATGGAGTCCCGGGCAGGACGGTGACTCAGCAGATGGGATGCAGGAGCATCTCCAGAAACAGCGCAGGCAGCGTGACAATGGGTGGAACCGCAGAGTCTCAGAGAGGGAAGGGCTGGGGGTTTCAGGGAAGTGGGGAGCAGCTCCGTCCCCAAGTGCAGGGATCGCAGGGGTGGGCCCAGGGCGCCCCCCATCCCTGGGGGCTGGGGATGCTGCTGTTGCTGTGGTAACGGGGGTTACAGACTTTGGGGGAGGAGCTGGGCATGGTGGCACATGCCTGTAATCCTTGCACTCAGGAGGCTGAGGCAGGAGGATTGCTGCAAGTTAGAGGCCAGTCCAGGCTCTGTAGCGAGACCCTGTCTCAAAAAACCCAAAAGGAAACAAACAAGTAAAAAAACAAAAGAAAGGGGGCTGGGGATTTAGCTCAGGGGCATAGCATCTGCCTGGCAAGCACAAGGTCATGAGTTCGATTCCCGGTACCTGAGAAAAACAAACAAACAAACAAACAAACAAGCTTCGGAGGAACCCAGGATGTCACAGAGCTCCAGGCTTGGTTTCTGCTGGAGGCCGGGACCGTGGCCTGGCTGATGATCTTGTTCCTGTCTACTGGAGGCCACGGTGGTGGGGGGCGGTCACTGCGGCCCGACGGAGCCTGCAGAGGCCCGGGCTCCTGGGTGTCAGCTGCTGGGGGGCAGAGGGCCCAGAGCCAGCGGGGCCAGGCTTGGATCCCAGCTCCGCCGCAGTCTCACAGGGTGATGGGAAAAATCCTTGTCCTTGAACACGCGTGCTGAGCAGTTTAGCAGCTTAGCAAGGCCCTGTCTCAGACCAAAAATGAGAAAGGGCTGGGATGGAGCTCAGTGTGAAGGCCCTGGGTTCAGTCCCCAGTAAAGCCAAAAAATAAGTAAATACAGCCCCTGTTTTAAATTGCCCAAGGAGCCGGGCGTGGTGGCGCGCGCCTGTAATCCCAGCACTCAGGGAGATACGAATAAAAATTTAAAAAAGGAAAAATAAAAAAATCCAGGGACAGTGGCCCACCCCTGTGATCCCTGCACTTGGGAGGCTGAGGCAGGAGGATCACTGCAAATTCAAGTCAAGCCTGGGCAATATAACAAGACCTTGCCTCAAAAAAAAAATAGAAAAGAAGGAAAAAACCGCTTGAATGAATGCACCATTGCGGGCCCCTGGCTCCTAAGCAGCAAAGGGGCCTGGAGCTGGGGCAGGCGTCCACGGATGTAGCCCAGGCTGGACTTGAATTTGCAGTGATCCTCCTGCCTCAGCCTCCCAAATGCAGGAATCCCAGGGGTGGGCCACTGCCCCTGGATTTTTTTATTTTTCTTTTAAAAATTTGTATTCATATCTGCAGTGCATAACAAACACATTCATGGCAGGGAACTGGAGGACACGTGTGGCATCGGGTGCTTCTCTTCCCTCTCCCGTCCCCCTCCCAGGTCCCAGCGCGTCCCCAAAGTCTGCCTCCCTGTTCTCCCTGTTCTGTCCTCTGTTTTGCTCTTTAAGTTGTTTATACCTCGGGCTGCTCATGTGAGAGAACTCGTATACTTAACTTACGCGTCTGATTATTTCACTTAAAATTATGGATGCCAGCTGGGCATGGTAGTGCACACCGGTCATCCCAGCACTTGGGAGGCTGAGGCAGGAGGATCGTTGCGAGTCTGAGACCAGTCTGAGCTACAAAGTGAGCTCAAGGCCAGTCTGAACTGCATAGCGAGACCCTGTCTCAAGAAGACCAAAAAAAAAAAAAAAAAAATTATGGATTCCAGGTGGGGTGTGGTGGTGCACGCCTGTCATCCCAGCACTCGGGAGGCTGAGGCAGGAGGATCACTGGGAGTTTGAGGACAGGCTGGGCTACATAGTGAGTTCAAAGCCAGCCTGAACAACAGCGGGACCTTCTCTCCAAACAATAAAATGAAATAAAACTTCCTGTTTTAAACAAAACTCCACTAGGACCTCTTGATATTCAAGTTTTACTTATTTACTTATTTGCTTAGTTGGTTTGAGACAGGGTCTCTCTGTGTAGCCCAGGCTGGCCCTGAGCTCCTGGGCTCCTGGGCTGGGGCATCTGGGACACTGGACCGGCAGGCATGTGTGCAGGCTGCTGTCCCCGAGGACGGCGGCCGCGAATCGTGTGCTGGACGCGGAGCGTCCCGACTTTGTTAAGTGAGGGTCGATGAAGTGGTCCCGGCGATCCCCAGCCCTGCGGCCCTGCCCCTGCGGGGTCGCAGTCTCCACACGCAGCCTCCTCCACGGTCCCCGCTCGTCCCGTGCCGCCGGGGGAGAACCGAGGTCTTGACGCACGCGGTAACGGCAGGGTCTGCTCCACCTGCACTGACTTTTCAACCACTTCCTGTTTTTAACCCAGCTCCGCGCGGTGGCTGTAGGTCAAGCAGGAAGGAGGACGATTGAAGAGGATTTAAACTGTGACAGGCGGTGCGGGCTGCGGGCTGGGTGACGGGGCGGGTGGGCGGGAGGAGAGCGATGTGTTTCAAAGGAGTTTGAAGCCTCATTAATCAAAGCGAGAGGCTCGGAAGAGACAGGTTCTGCACGCCGGTGCCCGGGAGCCTTTGTTAGTCTCTGAGCTTGGAAAAGCGCTGGGCTGGAAACGAGGACGGTGATGAGGGTTCTGGGCTGCAGGCTTTTTTTTTTTTGGTTTGTTTTTTGAGACAGGGTCTCACTATGTTGTTCAGGCCGGCCTTGAACTCACTGTGTAGCCCAGGCTGGCCTCAGACTCGCAGCAACCCTCCTGCCTCAGCCTCCCAAGTGCTGGAATGACAGGTGTGTGCCACCACATCCAGCTAGCTATTGATGATTCTTTTCTTTCTTTTCTTCTTTTTTCTTTTTTGTACTAGGGATTGAGCTCAGGTCCTTTGCACTGAGTTCAACCTCCACCCCTATTTTAAAATTTGGAGACAGAGTGTCTCGGGTACTTTTCTCTCTTGCTGAAAGAAAATACCGGCTGCCTAAAATTAAGGAAGGAAGGAAAGGTTTATTTAGCTCACAGTCTGTGGAGGTTTCAGCCCGTACTTGGTTGGCTCCGGGCAGAGGGGCACATGGCAGAGGGCAACAGTTCATGAGGCAGAACAGCAAAGCAACAAGGGCAAAAGGGCAGGCGTGGCAGAGCTAGCACGCCTCTCTCCCTCCCTTACATTGTAAGCCCGCGACCCCCACCCAGGGAGCGTGTAACACTCACATAATCTCCACACCCTCCTCTTGCACAGGCTCAGGATGGATACAAAGTAAGCACCCTGGCTTCCTGCTGAGTCACACAGTTAACCTAAACTTCTCAAATTGACACAATGAACAACATCCCAGGAGGGTAAGGGCAGGTCCTTCTCAGCCCAGGATGCAGAGCTGCTGAGTCACTTAGCCAAACCTCCAGATTCCCCAAGTTGACACAATGTACCAACCATAACACAGGGTCTTGCTAAATCCTTGAGTAGCCCAAGCTGGGCTCAAACTTGCAATCCTCCTGCCTCAGCCTCCCAGACTGCTGGGATGACAGATGTGCACCACCAGGCCCAGCTCCAACGTTACATTTTGTAGAGTTAAGAACTTAGTCATTGTGATCGTGTGTTGTGGAGTCAATGTTTGGAGAGGACATTTTCTTTTTGTTCTTAGATGTTTTCAAAGGTCTTTGTACCTGGGCACTCTTCAGCAATGCCCCATGAGCTAAGCTCCCGGGCCTTTCAAGATCCCTAGGAATGCATTTGGGAGGCTGAGGAAGGAGAATCACTGCAAGTTCGAGGCCAGCCTGGGCTACCTAGTGAGTTCAAGGCCAACCTGAAGTACATATGTAGTACATGGACTACATACCCTGTGTCAAAATTTTAAAATAGGGCTGGAGGTTTAACTCAGTGCAGACTGTCTCAGCAAACCAAAAAATGAAAAAGAAAAAAAAGTGCTCTTGATGGCACAGGAAACTGCTTCTACACTAATTCCACAAGAGGGCACCAGTGAGGCACTAAGCAAGAGCCTGCTGTGCTCCCTGAATCAACTGTGTGATTTTCACAGGAATGGACAGCCATGAATAGGTTTCGGTGGTGTTTGCAGATTCCTGTGGTTTTAGCTGGTTAGTTTTTATCTTCCTAATCACCATTTGAAGAAATGTCTGTCCATGCCATTCCTGTGGCACAGGATAGGTGTGGGGGGCGCTGGGAGCCGGAAGGTGGTCATCTTCACCCTCACCCGCACCCCTGTGGGTCTCAGTATTCACATCTAAATCTTTTTTTTTTTGGCGAGACAGGGTCTCCCTATATAGTTCAGCCTGGCCTTGAACTCACTATGTAGCCCAGGCTGACCTTGAATTTGCAGCAATCCTCCTGCCTCAGCCTTCCAAGTGCTGGGATTAGACCAGTGCTACCACCATGCCCAGTTCTTCATGCCTAAATCTTAACCTGTAGCTAAGGACACTGCAAGCTCACTTGTCATCTCCGGCCCTTCTCCTCTACTTCCTGTCACAAACCCTCCAAGGTGCCTCTGGCCTGCCCCCTGGGCCCAAGCCCAGCCCCCCTCCTGGCCTCACATGGTGCCCACTCCACAGCCTTCCCAGCGCCTGGCAGAGGGTGTCACAGTCCCCAGATCCTCTCCCCAGCACGAGGCACATTGCACAGGTGCTCAGACCTCTCAGGAACCGGAGTCTTCCAGTCTGTGGGGAGAGCAGGCCAGGGTCGTGCTGGGTTTGAGGCCGCACTGCCTCTGGCCCTGGGGACTCCCACCTCTAACCACGGGCTGGAGGCTGGTGCTCCGGGTCCCTCAGCTTGGAGACCACGCAGGGCAGGCCCAGGGCTGACTTCCTGCTGCTCACAGATGCTGAGCCTGAGGGCCGAGCGCTCGCCCAGCACGGGAACTGTCGCCGGTTCCCACTGACAGAGCAGACGCTCTGGCACACCTCGCTGTGGTTCCTCTGGTGGCGCCAGGCCCACTCTTGCAGTTCCTTGAGACTTTACCCAGAATGCAGGGACAACACTTGGCTTTTCTGCCAGGTGTGGTGATGCAGACCTGTAACCCCAGAATTTAGGAGGCTGAGGCAAGAGGATCACTGCAAGTTTTGGGCCAGCCTGGTCTCCAAAGTGAAATCAAGGCACGTCTGAATTGCAGACCCTCTGTCAACCCCCCTACAGCCTTCCTGGTGGTACTAGAGCCTACACGCACGGCCTTCACACTCAGCCATCTCCCCAGACCTCCGTGGGCCAGGGGCCGGCGATGCCCCAGCTGACACTTTCAATCCTCCTGCCTCAGCCTTGAGTCGGGACGATAGGCCTGTGTCACCACATCCAGCTGAAGAAGTCGGAGAAGCCCGTCATCAGGGATCTCTGTTTGAAGGTAGCATTCTCCAACTCACGCCCTACCCTAGTACAGCTCCGCACCTTCTTCCTGGAGTTCAGGACCCTCAAGCAAAGCAGCTGGGTCAGACAAACAGCCGGGCTGCCCGCCTCTGCTTCCTTCAGACCCGAGATGGACCACCCAGAAAGTACAAGCAGCAGGCCAGGCATTTCTGAAAACAACTTTTATTTAAATAAGGGCTTAAATACATTACACAACATCAGAACTGGGAGAAAGGAAACCAGAGCCAGTGTTACTTCACACCACTGCTAGAAGCGGGTTGCAAGCTCTGTAGATGGCTGTACTGGCCACGTCCGGCCGTGCTCTTGTCAGAAATTTACTGCACCGGGCTGGCCTCTCATGCTGGGATGTGACGTCCCTCAGCTAGGATGTCTGGCCCCGAAGACCTTGGTGGCCAGCGGGTCATGTTACCACCGCGCTGGAGGGAGGGCGACCGAGCTCTCTCACCTGGCTGGGTTGGACTCCGGGGCTCTCGGCCACCAGAGGGTCCTGCTGGAGGCGCAGCCACCTCACCCCTCTCTCCTGGGTCACTGGGGCCGCCCGGGGGACCTTCTAGGGGCAGGGACTGTGCAGAGGGAGCTCCTGGCTAGACATCGCTGCCCGAGGTCTTGGGGCTCTGCTGAAACATCCCGGTACTGCTGTCCCAGCCGCACACTGCCCGCTGCCCACCGCGTGAGCTCTGTTCAAATGAGGGACTTCCACACTAGACAGCATGGCTCTTCTCAGTTTATTGCATGGAGGAGTTACACTAGTCCAAGCGAAAGTGGACCCCAATGGTTACATTATACAAGCCGTGAGGTTTTTAAACTTGTGAGGAGGGACTGAAGGGGCGTTCTACTCATGGCAAGGAAATCCTCACTTAAGCTTCAACGAGCCACAAGCACTTAAAACCCATGAACCTTCAGCTGATCGTCCTTAGCCAGTCCGATCTGCAAAGAGAAAAGGGTAAGCTTTAGCAGAGGAAGAGAAGCCAGGCTCCTCCCACCCCAGCCCTGGTACTCCGCCCCCACCCTATGGCTCCCTTAAATCTGATCTCAGGCAAAGATGGGGACAGGAAACCCGAAATCTCCACATCGAAGACAAATGCTGCAGCACCATTTTAGTACTGAGCAAAGCCCTGATTTTCTTTGTCCTCTTTGAAATCCAGAAACCCAGCAGCTGACTGGTTTTGTGGGTTTTTTGAAAGTGCTGGGGATCAAACCCAGCGTCTTGTGCCTGAGGCAAGAACGCTACCACTGAGCCACATCCCCAGCCCTGCTGAGGGGTTTTAGCAGGTCCACACCCAACTCAGATTTCCAGATTTTTTTCTGAGGAAGGAACTGGGAATTGAACTCAGGACCTTGCTCTTGCCAGGCAGTCACTTGTGCCACTGAGCTATACCCCCGGCAGGCAGCTTATATTTCTAAGAGCGAAACAAACCACAACACACAGCCAGGCTCCTTCTGTGGCTGGTCCACCAACTACAGACTCAAGGGCTGTTGGGCTCAGCTGCAAGGCGCGAACTTCTACACACGCAGCAGAAACGGAACGGTCAGGCCCCCAGCTTACCTCTACCAGGAACTGGCATATGTTCTTGCGCTGGTCACCCTGGAGCTGGATCACTTCTCCATATTCTGGATGCTCGATGACAGTACCATTGCAGGCAAATTTCTGCGAGCGCAGAGCGAGAACAAGTCAGCCTGGGACGGCCCGGGGCTGTCGCTTCCGGCTCGCGCGCTCTTCGGCCAGAGCAACCCGGCTTTCCCGCCCTTCCGCCCGGGACCCACCTTCTTAAACGCCTTCACCAGTTTCTTTTTATCGTAATCATCAGCGATCCCTTGGACAGTGGTAAGGGTCTTCCTGCCGTTTCTCTGTTGGATTCTTATATGGATATAATCCTCAGTGCCGGCAGGAAGCAGGTCATCACCCTTACTTGCATCAGCAAAGGGGTCTGGAAAGAGAAGGGCAGCGTTCACGGAGATCGCCGGGCCCGGGGCCGATCGGACGCGGGCCCCGCTGCAGTCCGGGCCAGGTCACCCCGGGACAGCCGCGGGCCGGGCCC
>NW_004955451.1:15971000-15977824 GCF_000276665.1 Chinchilla lanigera | reverse complement strand
GGCGGCTCAGTGACTGGGGCAGAGGGGCGGCGCCTGTGCTCACTTATATAGCCGCCCCTGTGACGCCAGCGCGCCGCCCTCACGTCGCGGCCCCGCCTACGCCTCCGTCAGCCCCAGATCTGGGCGTTGCCGCTTCCGATTGGTCCGCGGGCGCGGCGCACGCGCAGAGGCACCATTGCGGGAGGGCGTTCTCCAGACTCGGGAAGAGGTGGGAGGGGAGGGCAGGTTTGGTGCGTCGGAGCGCCTGCGCAGTCGGGTGGACGGTGACTGGGCTGCGGAGGAGCGGTGGTGGCTCCGAGTGCGCCTGCGCAGTATGTGCTCTGGCGCGATTGCCTTTCCTGTGTTGCTTCCCTAGGTGCTCGAGGTGGGCTTTCGCTGGCCAGGTTGGCTTTCCGCAGCGGGGTCCGCAGTGTCCTGCCCTGCGACCCGCCCGCCCCTTCACCAGGGTGTAGGGCCCCGCTTCATTTAATCAAAGCGAATAATCAAAACCACAACCTACTGCCTAGATTATCACCTGCATTTAAAAACAGCGGCACTGGGGATTAAACCCAGGACTTCCACGCTGAGCTGCATCTCCAGGCCTTTTTCCTTCCTTTTTTTTTTTTTTTTTTTTTTTGTCTTTTTGAGGCAAGGTCTCGCTATGCAGTTCAGGCTGGCCTTGACCTCACTCTGTAGCTCAGGCTGGTCTCGAACTCCGGACGATCCTCCTGCCTCAGCCTCCCGAGTGCTGGGATTACAGGTGTGCGCCACCACGCCCAGCCCTTTTTATTTTTTTTCCCTTTTTGGAGACAGGGTCTCACTACGTTTTCCAGGCTGGCCTCCAACTCTTTGCTGTGATCTTCCCGCCTCAGCCTCCCGAGTACTGGGATTACAGGAGTGTGCTACCACGCCCGGCTCCAATACAGGGTTTTGAAGCCTGAATATAAAGCCAGGTGTGGTGGCACACGCCTGTAATCCCAGCACTCGGGAGGCTGAGGCGGTAGGATCACTGTGAGTTTGGGCCAGCCTGGATTACTTCAGGGAGTTCAAGGCTAATCTGAGCTACGTAGGGGGACCCTGTCTCCAAAAAAAAGCATAAACCGGGCGTGGTGGCACACATCTGTAATCCCAGCACTCTGGAGGCTGAGGCAGGAGGATCATTGCGAGTTCGAGACCAGCCTGGGCTACAAAGTGAGCTCAAGGCCAGCCTGAACCGCACAGGGAGACCCTGTGTCAAAAAAACCCACAAAAACATAAAAACATTCACTGTGTATCGAATAATACTTTGCTTGTATTGTGTTAACTAAAATGTAATACTTAAATTAATTTCGCTTGTTTCTTTTTACTTTTTTTTGCAGTGCCGGGGATTGAATCCCAGGCACCCTACCAGTGACCTTTGTTGTATTTTACATTTTGAGTCTGGGTCTTGCAGTAGAGGGGACAGGAGGCCAAGTAAACAGCCAAGCAGAAAGCTGCGGAGCACAGACCGAGTGAGGATGACTACACAGAAATATCTGACAATCACCAGATAAAGGTCACGCTGTGCCCAAGACCCCAGACCTGCCGGCTGGACAGTGCCGCTCTAGCGGGTCCAGGGCCGCAGCGTCCTTGTTCTGGGCTCCTGGCTCCTGTCCCCCCCTCCAGCGTCCCTCCTGGGGGCCCTGGACGAGGACAGAGCTGAGGCCCTGTGTGTCAGAGTTCTGGCCGGGGCGCAGGGGCCGCTCCCTCCCCCGGTGACAGCATGGCCTCCCTCGCCCTGCCAGGGCCGGGGCTGCTTTGTTCCCAAAGCTCGTGTCCTCTGTGCCCGTGGACAGGGCCTTTCCCGAGGGCACCCTGGACGACGTGGACTTTTGCTCTCTGAGAAGACAACAAGCGTCCGGCATCTGCGATGTGCCAGGTGCTGTCCGTCCCTGGGAAAGGAAGGCCCGGCCCCTGCGGGCGAGGACGCGGCGGCGCTCTTCCTGCTGGGCCCTGCCATCCGAGGGCCCAGGGACTCGGGGTCACCGCTTTCCGGCTGGCGGGCGGTGTGCAGAGCGGGGTGCGGGTGAGGCGCCTCGGGGCTGGCGGGGAAGCTGTCAGCCGTGGCGGCCCTGGGGCTGGGAGCCAGACATCTCTGACCTTTGATTCATTCGTTCGGGCAAACGCTTTTGAGGTCGCCCTGGCCGCCGGCAGAGGTGCACCGGGGCCATCCGCGGGGCACGGAGCGGCCCGAGAAGGGGGGTGCGGTGGGCACCTCGGGGCGGGAGCCGGGGCCCAGGTGCCCGTGTGAACGCATGTGAATGCGTGTGGGCGTGCGTGTGGAGCCCTCCGAGCTCCCGGGGGCTGAGACTCTCCCGCCCTCCTCTCTCTTCCCTCCGACCCCGGCGGGCCCACAGCGAGGCCCGGCTCCGTGCGTGGGCCGCAGTCGAGGCCTGGCGAGGCTGGGGCTGGCAGGGACCCTGGGGAGGGCGGGCGGTAACCCCCGGCCCTGGGCCTGTGTTTTCCTCTGAGGCAGGTTGGGGTGCAAAAGTTGCCTTTGCTTTATTTTATTTTATTTTTATTTTTTTCCGGTACCAGGAATCGAACTCAAGACCTCGCGCTTGCAAGCAGGCGCTGTGCCGCTGAGCTAAATCCCCAGCCCCAGTCGCCTTTGCTTTAAAAAGAAATCCTCACACCAGTGAGCGCCACCAAGCCGCCGGACCACAGGGGGCTGGGCCGCCGCTCTTCCCGTCCTGCCAGCCGGCGCCTCCGCACCTGCGCCAGGGCCCCCGTGTCCTCTCCCAGCCGGACTCAGCAGTGAGTCCCATCTGTGTCCCCTGCGGCTGAGCCCAACGTGGCTCCTCAGCGTCTTTCCCAGGTTCAGGAGCTGCGAACCGTAGGGCTGGGGCTTACGAGGCAGGCCGGGGGTGGCAGCCCGTGGCTTCATCACCCCGTGCCCCGTGGCCGGCAGGCGTTGGAGCTGGGAGAACAGTTCACCTCGCTGCGGACCTGACGTGTGCAGCCGGATCAATGACTGCCTTCCGCCTCAACCACACACAGAAGGCACCGAAGGGACCCAGAGCTCCCGGCTCGGCAGAGGGTTCCGTGGGGGAGAGCAGTCCATGGCAGGGCCGGCAGGAAGGAGCGGGAGGAGGGGATGGGAGACGTGTGCAGCCCCCCACCCCAGCGCCCCATGTGCTCCCACCTGGCTTCACCTCCCCACACCACAGCCAGCTGTAAACCCAGCAGTGGACGGTCCAGCGGGGGCGGGTGTCCTGCACCCCCTGCTACGGCTGGGACTGGATGTTCCCCAGAGCTGCACGGCTCTAGGTGGGGCTGGGATGGCAGGCTCTGAGTGTCCATGCCTGCGGAGGCGTTGGCGCAGGCTCTGCACACCCACCCCATCACACCTCTGGCCGGCGCCCCTACACGGAGAGCCCCACTCGTGAGGGCATCCCCGGCATCCCCACCTGGAGACTAAGGTGATCCAGCGAGGAGCACCGCATGGAAATGTTCACTGCAGAACCGCACAGATGAGCCCGGAGTGGAGCCCCATGGTGGGAGGACGTTGGAGGCGGGCGCTGCCTGCCCTCGGGACCCGACACTCCACCGTCCTGTCCTCCGGTGCGGTCAGCCTGGGATCTCTGTCTCCCCACCCCACGGCTCTCTCCTTCCTGCTGGAGCTTAGGAAGAAAAGCCTTGTAGCCGGGCCTGGTGGGGGGCACCTGTCATCTTAGCACTCTGGGAGGCTGAGGCAGGAGAGTCACAAGTTCAAGCCCAGCCTGCGCAACTTAGCCTCTGTCTCAAAATTAAAAAGATACCAAGTACTGGGGGGTGAAGCTCAGTACAGAGGCCCAGTGTTCAGTCTTCAGTACCGTTAAAAAAAAAAAGCCTTGCTCCCGAGCCAAGGCGCCGGTCTGCTCACGGCACAGGGACGTGGGCTCCATCCTGTGTCCCACGGCAGTGAAGAACCCCGCACAGAGCTCAGGGAAGCAGTGCTTGCTGGATCTTCAGTTTATCGTGGAAGGACGGAACTCGAGAAAGGCCAGGTTAGAGGGGGTGGGAGAGGGCTGCGGGGGTCTCAGCAGATGCCAGGGACATCCTAATTAATTAGTTAATTGAAATACTGTGGATTGAATCTAGGGTCCTTGTGCTGAGCTACCTCTCCAGCCCATTAAAAAATCAAACAAACAAACAATTTTTTGTTGTTTTTTTTTGAGACAAGGTCTCAATATGCAGTTCAGGATGGCCTTGAGGTCACTTTGTAGCCCAGGCTGGTGTTGAACTTGGAACGATCCTTCTGCCTCGGCCTCCCGAGTGCTGGGATTACAGGCGTGAGCCACCACGCCCGGCTTACAAACAAACAATGTTGAGACACAGTCTCAAATCAAGACTGCTGAGGCTAGGCTCAAACTTGCAGTCCTCCTGCCTCAGCCTCCCAGAGTGCAGGGATGACAGGCGTGCACCACCATGCCTGGCTTCTGTACCCGCGCCCCTCCGCATACCTCAGAGTGGGCTTTGGCATCGTGGGCTCCACGGAGCTGGCGTGTTTGATGACAACTCCACCCCTACTTCCGACCTCTGGAGGTCAGATGTGGGCTCAAAGTTCCAGACCTCCGTGGGCCTGGCTCCCCTGGGCCGCTTCCTTCTTCAGGGCTTCCCGCAGCCCCTGTCAGCTCTCCGTGTGGCCCACGGCGGTGTGGGAGGTACAAAGGGGCCTCCGGCTCTGTGGCCTGGAAGCCGGCGGGCCTGGCGGCCTGGCGGGGCTCGGGGCCAGGCGTGGGGAGCAGATATGCCGCCGTTCGTCCTGTTTTGTTATTTTTTCTGTGTACATGCAATTTCAGTGTACAGAGCTTATCGCATCCGCATTGCAAAAGCAGAAAAATAAAATCAATGACAGAAGTGAAATCACCTGTTAAGTGTGTCACCAGACCTGTTTGGCATCTTTCTGTCTACAGCAGTTGTTTTTTCTCTTTCTTTTTTTTTTTTTTGTCTTTTTGAGAGAGGGTCTCGCTATGCAGTCCAGGCTGGCCTTGAGCTCACTTTGTAGCCCAGGCTGGCCTCGAACTCGCAACGATCCTCCTGCCTCAGCCTCCTGAGTGCTGGGATCACAGGCGTGCGCCACCATGCCCAGTTCATGCCTGGCTCTTGAAATTCTTTTACACAACGTCGATAAAAAGATTTAATCACCCGAACAGGGAGACGCAGTCTGGGTCCACCGAGTGCGTTTCTCTTGCTGCACCTGACTCCATGCAGTGTCAGCGTGGGTGGCAGCCATGCACTCAGCGTGCCATGGGGCAGTTCTCCCCCTGCCCAGGACCTCCCTGTGTGATATTATTCTACCTCTGGATGGGGTTGTCAGAGGTAAGTTATAAAAGAGGGGCTGGGGATTTAGCTCAGTGGCACAGCGCCTGCCTGGCAAGTGCAAGGTCATGAGTTCGATTCCCGGTACCAGAAAAAAACAAAAACAAAATCAAAAATTTATAGAAGAACTCTATTATGGGGCATGCTTGCTGGTGCATGCCTGTAATCCTAGCACTCAGGAGGCTGAGGCAGGAGGTTTGTTGAGAGTTTGAAGTTATCCTGGGCTACATAGTGAGTTCAAGGCCAGCCTGAACTGCGCAGTGAGACCTTGTCTCAAAAAGACAAAAAAAAAAAAGAAAAGAAAAGAACTCTATTAATTGGTTTAAATCAAAGTAAGTGCTTACCCACATTATTTTCTCAGAAAAAAGCAACTAAATAACCTACATGATGTTCAAGTGCACATAACTTAAAGAATTTTAAAATTTTTTGTCTTTTTGAGACAGGGTCTGGCTATGCAGTTCAGGCTGGTTTTGAGCTCACTTTGTAGCCCAGGCTGATCTCAAACTCGCAATGATCCTCCTGCCTCAGCCTCCCGAGTGCTGGGATTACAGGTGTGGACCGCCGCATCTGGCCTTATGTCTAAATTTTTTAAAACTTGAAATCTTCAATTTTTACTAAGTTAAATTAAATGATAGATATCTGCTCTTTACCCAGGTCATTACCGCAGAAGATAAATGGCTAAATCATTAATTGCTGAACATGAGTTTGAACTCAGGTACTCTTGGCTTCTGTTTTTCCCCCCTTGGCTTCTTATTGAAGAGAAACTGGAGATACTTGGGTCCGTGGATGCACTTGTCCTGTGTTAGGAGGAAGCCCACGCTGCTTAAAACCACGAAGTTCCGTCCTCCTCATTTTCATTAATGCAAAGGTCACCATGGGTGCAGACATTTCTCTTCCTTCCTTCTTCCCTCCCTCCCTCTCTCCCTTTCTCTGTTTCCTCTTTCCTTTCCTTCCTCTCCTCTTCCTCCTCCAAAAATCTACAATCAAACAAGATCACAAGTCACCATAAAGTGATCAAAGTGATAAAGATTTTCACAGCAAGCACAGAAAGTTACATACCAGGACTTGTAACTGTACAGCTTTTTGGTGGTACTGGGGATTGAACCCAGGGCCTTCACACTGAGCTCCACTCCACGCCCTTTTTTATTATTTTACTTTGAGACAAAGGCCCGCTGAGTTGCTTTGTTGCCCAGGCTGCCTCAAGTTTGTGATCCTCCTGCCTCAGTCTCCCAGGTTTCTAGGGTGACAGGTAACTACACCAAGGAAACTAAGATTTATGTTTTATCAGGACAATTTCTTTTGCTTTGTGTTGTCTTTTATTAGGTCACTGATTATTTAAGAAAAGTGCATTTTCTCCAGTATTAAAAGAGCATAAGCAGCCCAGGCATGGTGGCACACACCTGTAACTTCAGCATTTGGGAGGCTGAGGCAGGCAGATCACTGTGGGTTTGAGGCCAACCAGGGCTACATAGTGAGTTCAAGGCCAGCCTGAACTGCATAGTGAAACCCTGTCTCAAAAAAAC
>NW_004955451.1:15967405-15969125 GCF_000276665.1 Chinchilla lanigera | reverse complement strand
GGGACAGATGAGGGAGCTGTACTAGCCACTGAGGGATCTGCACTGGAGCCAGGAAGCGACACTCAGGAGAACCAGAGCTCCCCTGAAAGATAGCACAGCCATCCTCAGCAATAGTGAGGTCCCGAGCTCCTCCGATGATCAAGATGGCCGAGTTCCCATCAGGGAAGCCAGCGCAGCAAGCTTCTCCAGGAGACCAGCAGTGGACTGTCTTCCCCTCCGGAGCCAGGAAGTGATGCTCAGAGTGAGGACCAGAGCTCCCCCAAAGTGAACCAAAGCCATTCTCAGTGCCAGCGATGTCCCGAGCTCCTCGGAGGATGAAAACAGCCGAGTTCATCAGAAAGCCAGCATGACGAGCTCCTGCAAAACAACCAACAGGTCCTTACAGCTTCCACCAGCTCCCCACAGCCTCCTTCTCCTTCTCCAGGTCCGCCTCTTCTGCTGCTGGCCGCAGTCCCCAGGCAGGCCTCCCACACCCAGCACCACGCGTGCTTAGTTTAGCTGGGGGTTACAAGTGGACCACCAGTTGTCAGTCCACCACCCCAAGCAAGCAATCAAACAGAAAGCAGATCCCGAAGCTTGAGTTGTGTGGAGTTGCCGTGCGGGCTTAATGTGGATCCCGGGTAAAAACAAACACCGAAAGTGTTATTTAGCAGGGAAGCAGAAATGTAAGCCCTGATCAGGTGCTTGATTACATGAGTGAATTATTGATAACTCTTCGGGTGTGATTATTGCTGGCACACATGTTATGGACAAAGATGTCCCAGCTACATGCGAGTTCATAGGTGAAATCATAGGCTGCTTGGGATTGGTTTGAAAATAAACTGTGGGAGGAGGGAGGAGTGGGGGCATCAGACGAATCCTGGCGGGGCGCGCTGCGGCCTCGGTGGACCCCTCTCATGAGCTTTGCCTGCGCACCTGGATGCCTGGCTGCGCTTCTGCACATGACCACGAGGTGGCAGCAGACACCAAGCAGCGGCGTTCGGGTGCTGGCCTTCCTGCCGCCGGCAGGGGGCGCTGCTGTCCCGCCAGGTGTGCGGCCAGGCGTGCAGGTGCCTCACCTGCTGGGCCCGGGTCAGGGAGCTGGGGCCCAGCCCGCCGGCGGGACGGGGAGGCTCTCGGCTTCTCCCCCGTGCATGCTGTGGGCTTAACCCTGCTTTGGGGGCAAGGTGCCCCCCTAAGTGCAGAAGGCTACTGTTGGGGGCCCTGCATCCCCCTCCCAGGGAAACGTTCTGTTCTGCTCATCTGTCCTGCCATCTCTTCTAAAACTCAGCTTTATGTCCTCCTGACAGAGTTAAAGGTACCGTGTTACGGAGATACAAGCACACCATGTTTATCGTAGCATAACCCACAGTAGCTAATGCTTGGGGGCAGCCTACAGTGCCCACAGAACAGAAGAGTGGATAGACAAATGTATCACACACCGTGGAGTACTACTCTGCCATAAAGAAGAGAGCATGTGAGTCCTCTGTAGGAAACGGGTGCACGTTGAGAGCATAGCGTGAAGTGAAATCAGCCAGACACTCATGCCTCAGCACTGCAAGGTTTCTCTTATACGAGAGCCCCAGAGTGTACATAAAATAAAGGACAGCTAATAAGAAGTAGGGGGACAGAGCTTTCTCACGTGGGAAGGGGATCCAAAGACAGGAGTAAGGAGCTTAGATGCATTATGTGAGTGTGTCAGTTCCCCACGAAGAGTGTAATATTAATGTGCTGCAAACAG
>NW_004955451.1:15957772-15966835 GCF_000276665.1 Chinchilla lanigera | reverse complement strand
ATTTTTATAGTGGACACCAGCTTGGAGGCCTCTGCGGCTTTGGTGACCTCACCGCCCCGCCCGCCACCCCCTCCCCGTGAACTTTGCCCGCGTACGGGGACGCGTGGCTGCGCTTCCGCACATGACCACGAGGTGGCAGCAGAATCCAAGCGGTAGCGCTCAGGCGCTGGCCGTCCCACCGCCGGCAGGGGGCGCTGCTGTCCCGCCAAGTGTGCGGCCAGGTGTGCAGATGCCCCACCTGCTGGGCCCCGCCCAGGGAGTGGGGAGCGGGGATCTGGCCACGGGCGGGACGGGGAGGCTCTGGGCTCCTGCACTCCCCCGTGCATGCTGCGGGCATAACCCTGCTTTTGGGGCAAGGTGCCCCCCCTGAGTGCAGAAGGCTACTGTTGGGGGCCCTGGGGGACATAGGGCTCCGTCCTCGCGGCCCCCGGATGGCCTCCAGCTCCACGGTTTTCACATGTCACACCTGCTGGCCTGCTGCTCTTCTGTTGTTGAGAGCCCGCATAGAAGCATAAAAATGAGACCCGCACCTACTGTGCTCCAGCTCTGGGCCGGGGCAGGGGCTCCTGGCTGCCCAGGGCCTGGGTTAGTGCCTGGCACACAGTAGGTGCTCAGCAGAGGGCAGGGCGGGCAGGATGCTGTCCACACTGGTGGCCCTGGCTCTCTCCGCTGTGGGGCAGCTGGGTCAGGTCCCCGGGCCTCTGCTCCCTGCTGCGGGGCTCCTGCAGGGCCACACCTGGCCCCACCCTGCGTCCCCCTCCCAGGGAAACGTTCTGTTCTGTTCATCTGTCCTGAAGTCTCTTCTAAAACTCAGCTTTACGTCCTCCTGATAGAGTTAAAGGTACCATGTTATGGAGATACAATGTCCTGCAGTCTCTTCTAAAACTCAGCTTTATTTATTTGTTTATTTAGTCATTTTGAGACAAGAGTTTCACCATGTGGTGCAGGCTGGCCTTGAACTCACTTTGTAGCTCAGGCTGGCCTCAAACTCGCAGCGATCCTCCTGCCTCAGCCTCCCAAGTGCTGGGATTACAGGCGTGCGCCACCATATCTGGCCTTAAAATTCAGTTTTATTAGCAGGGAGTGGTGGTGCACCCCTGTAATCACAGCATTCTGGGAGGCTGAGGCAGGAGGATTGCAAATTCAAGAGGCAGGGGGCTTGGGTAGTTTAGCAACTTAGTGAAACACTGTCTCAAAATAAGAAAGGAAAAAGGGTGGGGCTGTAGCTGCGGGTGCTGCCCCGCCTGCGCTCCCCAGGGCCGTGTGGAGAGAGTTTCAGCTTTATTTGGTGTCCTTCCGTGCAGTTCAGAGCCCCTATTCGACGTGCAGAACTCCTGAGTTCTGAGGAACATTTCCACCCCGGGAGCCGTTGCAGAGGAGTTTCTCCCACGATTCCCGCGTCCTTCCCAGCCAGCTTGGACTCACACAGTCTGGCGGGGCTGCGGTTCTGCCTTGTGCCGGCGGGAGCCCCGGCAACCCCGCCTCCTGCAGCTCGGGGCTGAGAGGGGTGCCGGGCGCTTGGTGTGGGGGCCTCAGCCTGTGCTGGGGGAAGTTCTCTGAGGAGCAGGCGTGCCGGAGCCTGGCTCCTGTGCCCCTGTGTGCCCCGTCCCCTGGGCCCCTCCGGGGGCCTGGGACTCGTGGCCTCAGCACCCCTGGGCGCCCGCCAGAGAGGCAGGATCGCTGCTCCCACAGTGGCTGAGTCGGCACCGCGGGGTGAGGCGGAGCGCCCGACCTGAGCCGCCCCTTCCGGGCCGGGGCCGGGGTGGCCGTGTCCCCTTCCCTGCATGGCCACAGCTGCAGGGTGAGGTGGAGCCTGGGTCCCCCCTTCAGGGCCTCCCCCTGCAGCCCAGGATGGGTTCACAGCTGGTGCCGGCATGGGGTGGGAGTTTTGGGGTGAGAGTGGGGTGGGGTGGGAGGCCTGGTCATGGCTACCCTGGGTTTGAGGGTCTAGGTCTGCACCTCCTCTGCCCTACCCAAGGGTGGATGTTTGCATGTCATTTGCATATCATTTGCACGTTTCTGCCCCCAAGTAAGGAATGGAAGAAGCCAGCCTGCCCCATGCCTGGGCTTCCTCCCGCTCGGCCTGGGGCAGGGTCCGGGGCAGCGCCCACCCACCCCTGTGTGTCCTCTGCACGAGGCCAGGGCCGAGCTGGCACTGACTGCGGTGACTCCCCAGTGTGTCCAGGGCCCCTGGCAGCCTGGAGAGCGGCCCCAAGGGCGTCAGGGCCAGCCACACTCCTGCCCTGGCTGGGCCCGGGGTGAAGTGCGGAGCGGGGGCAGCAGACAGGGCCCTGGGGGCTGCGCGGGTGCCCACGGCCCCTGCCCCGCTGCCCCGTCCTGCCCCTCTCTGTGTCCTGGCCTGTGTGTCCCCTGGGCTCCGCCCCTCATGCCCGTGTGCCCCCGTCGAGTGTGTGACCTCGGGCGCCTCCCGCACCGTCACAGCGGCCCCGGCTGCGGGGCTGGTCCTGCGGCCTCCGAGTGCCTGCTCTGTGAGGGGAGCGCGGTCCGGCTCTGTGGGTCGGCCGCGTTGGCGGGCGGGCGAGCTGGGAGGGGCAGGCCTGTGTGGAGCAGAGGCCGCGGGCAGGGTGGGTCCCGGGGAGGGGGCCCCTGGTTCTCGGGAGGTGACTGGGGTGCTGGGGAGGGCAAAGCAGAGTCAGCACCCAGCTTGGGACCAACTTGATCCCAACTGGCAGTGGGCCGTTTCCCTCCCGGCCTCAGTCTACCCTTTTGTAAGGGCGCCGTGAACTAGAACTTCCCGGGTCCCAGCGGCCACCGAGGGTCTCTGTCTCACGCTGGGTGTGGTGGGCCGGGGTCCCCCTGGGTTTGGCTGCTGAGTGTGACACACGGGGAGCCCCGACCCTGTACCCCCAGAGCTGCACTCGAGTGCAAGTCAGGTCCCTGGCTCCGAGCCCATGTGGCTATGGGCCGCGGCCTTCCCCCGGGGTCTCCAAGCCAGGCTGGGGCCTGGCCCTGCCCGAACCTGAGTGCCCAGCGCCCTCCAGCCCGGCCGCCCCACCCGGGACCCTCTGGCACAGACCCTGCGTTCCCGGCCCTGTCCTGGTCAGCCACGCCCGGCCGCACACACTCAGCCGGCGCACACGCCCGGGCGGCCTCGGCGGGCAGGCCTGGACCGGGCCAGCGTGAGCTCAGGTGTTTACAGAGCGGGGGCTCGCAGGCCTTGGCACTTCCTGGGTGGTGGAGCTGGACCCCAGGGACGGCCCTGTGTGTGTGTGTGTGGGGGGCAGGGCCGGTCAGGTGCCCATCCTGCGAGGACCCACCTGTCTCAGCCTGGCCCATGTCCCCAACGCCCTCGAGCCTGGCACTCTGGGCTCAGCTGGCACAACCCGAAGTCCTTTGTTCCCCTCGCTCTGTGCTTCTCGCCCCCTCTGTGCTGCCCCTGCACCATGTGCGTGTGTGCGTGCGTGCGTGCGTGCATGTGTACGTGCGTGTGCACACACGTGCCCTGTGTGCCCCTGTCCCTGCACTGGCCACCCCAGCCTCCAGCTTGCCTGTGGGGCCTGGTGACGGGCCGCGGTGTCCGCGTGGATCGGGGCCGAGCAGGCAGAGGCACGGCGGGTGCACGTGGCCAGGGTGGAGGCCTGGGGTCCGCCCTGGGCGAGGCCCCTCTTCCCCTCCCTCAGCCACTGTCCTCTCGTGCCAGCAGGCGGGTGGTGGGCTGCCGACGTGACCGGGGCTGTGGGGAGGGACGGTCACCCGGCCCGGCCTTGCACACATGGCTGCTCAGCCCACAACAGGATGCAGAAGGGGCTCCGATACCCCGACACCCTGATACCCCGCAGGAAGGACACCGAGGCCTGGAGCGGGGAGAGCCCGCCCGGAGTCACCAGTGTCCCGGATGGGGCTGGGGACCCTTCCCGATGGTCTGAGCCCGGCTGGGGTGGCTCAGTGTTGGGGTCAGGTACGCAGCGGTGCCCTTGCTGGGCTCCCCCACCCGCCCCCTGGCACAGGTTTCCCAGGCCAGCAGAAAGGGGCAGGGAGGGGCCGGCAAGTCCAGATCTGCGGGGCTCTGCGAGTCCCAGCCGGCCCTGCCCTGGGGCGGGAGCGGGCAGGGAGCTCCACACCCGAACCTGCCCTCCTTCCCACCCACGCGTTCTGCCCGGGGCCCAAACATGGCCTGGCGCCAGCCTTCCTCTGGCCCTGGTAACCAAGGACAACATCCAACCCTGGAGACTGTTTGTCCTGCCAGCGCCGTGCCCTACCTGGGCCTATGGACTTGGCCCTGGGAAACTGCTGGGGGGGCAGAGGGTGAGGGGCCAAGGGGCCGGAGACCCTCCTGTCTCAGCCCCCCAGGAGCTTCTCAGCTCAGGCCGGCGGGGCTGCAGTCCCGGCACTCTGGATCGTGGGGAGACACAGAAAGTCGGACGGGGTCGCCATCTCCGGCGTTCAAGGAGCCGGGCCGGGGCAGGAGGCGCAGCCCTGTGCATGCAGGGGCCCGGAGATGCTGGGAGAGGGCACGGGGCCTCCGCAGCCGGCAGCCGACACCACACGAGGGGTTTGCCAGTCCCGGCCCTTCCCGGGGCCACCGCAGCCTCCAGGGCCACCTCGGCCTGCAGCAGGCAGGAGCCCCGCATCGCCTACAGAGCAGGAAGCCCGGCTCAGGGCTGCCCAGGAAAGGGACCAGTCCAGGGCTCGCGGCTCTGCTCCCCGGGGCTCCTCCGACTTCGACTCTGGGGAGACAGGGCCTGGGCTCCCGAGGCCTGGCCCCCTGGGTGCTGCCCGGCTCTCGGCCCTGTGTCCCCTGCCCGGCTCTGTGCCGTGCGCTGGGAGGGAGGTGGGGGCAGAGTCCTGCTGAGGCGGCAGCTTCCCGGCCGGCCGGCTGAGTCAGCGCGGCGGCGGCGCCCAGGGTGGCGGCTTTCTCAGGCCCGGCCTGGTCCTGTCCCGGCAGGCAGCGCATTCTCCAGCTGGGCTTGGCGGCCAGGTGCTCAGCGCCCCGCCCGCCCCCCTCCCACTGCCGCTGGCTCAGCCAGGTGGGGCGTGGGAACCACCTGCCTGCTGTCCCAGCTGCCTGTCCCAGCTGGGGGGGCACAGTCACCGAGGTGGCAGGGTGCCCCCTCCTCACTCCTACCCACGGCCCCCTCTGGCCTCAAACCTGGAGGGCTCCAGGCAGCGGCCCCAACAGTGCCAGGCTGCGAAAGGCAGGTTGGCACAGAGCAGTGCTGGTGGCCCTGCCAAGGCCGGGGCAGCAGATGGGCAGGAGGGTACCTTCTTTTCTGCCCTCATCTTTTTCTTTTTCTTTTTTTGAGACAGGGTCTCACTATGTAGCCCAGGCTGGCCTTGCACTCTTGGTAACCCTCCTGCCTCAGCCTCCCTAGTGCTGGGCCACGAGTATTACCACACTGGGCATGCCTCTGTCTAAGGGATGCCTTGTCCTTGCCAGCCTGCAGTTCTGGGTGCTCAAGGGTCTTGGGGCCAAGGCTCTGGGTCGGGCCTTGCTCCCACGGGGGGGCTCTAGTCCCCAGCACCCCCTTTCCCTGTTCCCCTGCCAGAGCCAGGCCGTCTACCCTGGCGTTTGGGGCCCTGAGGGATCCTTTGGTGCTGGGTAAAGCTTGGCTCGCACCACTTTGGGGCAGGGAAATTCTTCCCACAATCTTGTCTCTGGGTCTCAGTTTTGTCTCCTGTGAGGTGGGAACAAGATTCCCTTCACCCTACTGGATGTCCCTGGATTCTTGGTGGGTGGGATGTGAGTGTTTATTTGTTTCTTTTTTGAGACAGGCTCTCACTATGAAGTTCAGACTGGCCTTGAATTCACTTTGTAGTCCAGGCTGGCCTCGAACTCGCAGTGATTCTCCTGCCTCAGCCTCCTGAGTGCTGGGATGACTGTGTGCCGCCAGGCCTGGTGTATGTGATCTCTGACTGGGAGTCCTTGGGATCTGCCGACTGTGAGGGGACCTCTTCCTGGCTGTGGGACCCAGACCCCCTCCAACCTCCCAGTTTCTCTGGGTCAGGCCAGGCTTCTGGGGGGGAGGCGCAGAACCTGGAGCTGGGGTTTGGGGACCCTCAAGCTTTTCCTCCGGGCTGGGTGCTGGAGCCCACACTTTCCTGCACCCGCACAGGCTGTGGGTGCCTGTCACCTCCCCGACACCACGTCCTGAGGGCTCAGCAGTTTCGGGTGCAGCCCGCGGGGCCCGGGCCAGGTTCTCTGTTGCCCTTACGTGGCAGACAGGGCCGGGCACCCCTGGGAACCTGTGTGGCTCAGGGCGGGCCTGGGTGGCTGCTGCTGACATTACTTCTTGGCTATCCTGGGAACCGGTGGGGCCTGGCCCGGGGCCGGGGTGGGCGTGGGAACCCTCTGTGGAGGTCAGGAGGTGACAATGGGCTGTGGGAAGCGTGACCCGGGCAGGGGACGCCAGGCCCTGGATGTCAATGTGCGGATGACGAGCTCAGCAGGGTTGTGGGGGTGGGCGGGCTGCCACGCCAGGGCAGGGCCCGGAGGCCCGGTCTCTTCTCCCTTGCACGGAGAGGTACAGGTGGGGCTGCAGACCCCATCCCCGTTTCCTGCCAGCCCAGCACTGGCGGGGGCGTGGCTGGCACTGGGCTGCTGCTCCCCCCCAAGCTCCCTCTGCCCGGGAATGGCCACCCCGTGTCCCTGTCACCACCGTGCCCGTGCGCGAGAGCGCAGGCTTCCCTGCAGGACGGGACGCAGTGCGGAGCTAGGCACACGGGGAGCCCAGGGAGGAGGTACCAAGCAGACTCCAGCCTCGTGGCCGGGACTCGCGGTCACCATGGGCTGGGTCCCCGAAGGTCCCCGGAGAACGGCCCTTGTGGCCTTCACATGGGTCACACGGGGGAGCCCAAGCCCCCGGCTCCCTTCGGCCCTTCCCAGGCAGGGCTGCGGGCCCGGCTTTCTGGGGACCCCACTCCCCGGCCTCTCGCGGCTGCTGGCTGGCTTCTGGCTCTGTCCGGGCGTGGGGACAGAAGGCAGCCTCCCTGCTGGGGCCGAGGGTGGGCAGGACAGTGTCCCAGCCCCTCGGGGGGCGTGGGGGCTGAGGTCGAGGGTGGCTCAGGGTGTGCATGTGTGTGTGTGTGTGTGTGCGTGTGCAAGAGTGTGTGTTGCGCGTGTCCACAGCTGTCCCGGGCAGGTGGGCTCCCGGGTGCGGCCTGGGGTTCTCATGCCGCAGTCTGATCCCTGAAGGATTCTGGGAGCTGGCGCTGCCCGCCCGGGCGCAGGGGAGCCTGGGAAATGGGACAGGCGCGAGCAGGCGAGGGTGCGGCCGGAATGCGCGGCCGGGCTGCACCCCGCCCCCTCCCGCTGCTGGGGACAGTCCTGCCCGGGCCAGCACGCAGCCCTTCCGGCGGCGGCAGCTCGGCAGCGCGGGGGCCCTGCCCTCCCGGGGTGCCCGCGCCCCTCCCTCTGGGGGGTCAGGCAGCGTCCTGCGGGGCCGCGGGTGTTCGTGCCCTCGCCCGCTTTGGGGGCCGCGTTCGGACGCGCTCGGAGTCCCTGTGTGCCCGAGGGGCTCCCCGACCCTGTGGGTGTCCAGGCCAGCCCTGTCCGCCGCCTGGTCCCCAGAGCCTGGCCCGAGCTGCCGCTCCGCGCTCTCCAGTCCCGAGGCTGTGGCCCTCGGGACCACGGCCTCCGTCCCTAGCGTGGCCTCTCCAAGGTGGCCCTGCCCGACGCAGCTCAGCTCCCTGCCCGGACACCGGTCCTCCCCAAGCCCAGTGTCTCTTCGCACCCCAGCGTGCCCGGGCCCTGCCTCAGCCCCCGCCATGCCCCCCGCCCGCAGCCGGCTCCATCCCCAGCCTCCCCGGAGTCAGAGCCTGGGACGAGGCCGAGCCGGCCCGTTGCCCCCGCCGGGTCTTCCCCCTTCAGGCCCGGGTGGAGGGAGCCAGGTGCTGCCTGGGCTTGTCCGGCACGCAGGCCGGGTCGGGGCTCCCTGTCTCCGAGGACGGGGGAGCAGCCCCTGCCTGGGGCCGGGGTCCCGGAGGACCCGGTGTCTGTCCTGGGCCTGGGCGTGCGGCTCGCTCTGTGACCCGGAGGACGGAGGGGTGCGAGCGGGTGGAGGGAAGGGGGCGGCTTCGTGTGTTCACGCAGTGTGAGGGAAGCAC
Organism: Chinchilla lanigera; assembly: GCF_000276665.1. Classification (NCBI taxonomy): domain Eukaryota; kingdom Metazoa; phylum Chordata; class Mammalia; order Rodentia; family Chinchillidae; genus Chinchilla; species Chinchilla lanigera. Next base: position 15,958,771 of record NW_004955451.1, on the reverse strand, counting down.
ACGTGTTTCAGCGGGGGTGAGGGGTGAGAGCCCCGCACATGTGCACTGCAGTCTCCGCGCGGGCGCCGTGTGAGTTTGCAGCGTGAGCCTGAGTCTGCAGGTGTGAATGTGTGCGGATCTGCAAGCGTGCATTTGAGTTGTACGCGTGCTTGGGAGTGAATGTGCGTGTGGGGGTGTGTGCGGTGAGTCCATGAGTGTGTCAGTCTGAGCATGTGATTGTGTGAGTGTGAAGATCTGCGTGCAAATGTGCACACTGAGTGTGAATGTACACTGAAGTGTGAGTGTATGGGCTGTGAGTGTGAGTGTGAGCGTGCATATGTGAGCTGTAAGTGTACTTTTTGTTTGTTTTTGAGGCAGGGCTTCCCTATGCAGTTCAGCCTGGCCTTGAACTCACTTTATAGCCCAGGCTGGAGTTGAATTGGCAGCGATCCTCCTGCCTCAGCCTCCAGAGTGCTGGGATGACACATGTGCACCACCACACCCCAGTGTGAGTGCACTTCTGAGCTGTGAGTGTACAGCTGTGTGAGTGGTGTGCGTGTGAGTCGTGTTTGTGAGCCGAGTGTGCATATGTGAGCAGTGTGTGAACCGTGTGAGCCATGTGCATGCGAACCATCAGTATGTGAGCACATGGGAGCACTGTGACCCGTGTGAGCTGTGAGCGCGGCTCTGGCGCCGGCAGCGAGGAACCCCGTGGCAGGTGCCCAGGGGGATTTGGGGAGCTGGGCACCCCGCGGGCCCTCATCTCGGCTACGCAGGGGAGGCAGGGCGGCGTGTGTGAAAGGCTGCGTGGAAAGAGTGGAAGCAAACCGACAAACAGCTGCACGTGGCCAGTGAGTGAGACCCTGCTGAAATAAAGGGATCAGAGGGCTGGGGCAAAGCTCACCCTTAGAGCGCCTGGGTGGGTCGCTAGTAACCCGCGCGCACGCGCACGCGCACACGCGCACGCGCGCGGGGCGGAGGAGGAGCCGGGGAGCGCGGCCCGCTCCCTGCTGCCCCCTG
>NW_004955451.1:15932588-15957431 GCF_000276665.1 Chinchilla lanigera | reverse complement strand
GGCCGGAGCCCGGGACCCGACGCGCCGCAGCCTCCAGGGGAGCTCGGGTGTCCTGCGCCCCGCGCCCGCTCAGGACGGCTGGCCCTGCTGGCCCCGGCTCAGGTCCCCGGCGCCGCTGTCCCCGGCTGTGTCCTCCCGCCCCGGAGCCCCGGCTGGACAGCACCGCCCCGCACTTTCTCCCCGGGGCTGGGGACACCGTGGGCGGGGGGAAGCCCCTCATTGCCAGCCCCTCTTTCTTTTGTGGTGTTGGGGATTGAACTTGGGGCCTTTGCACTGAGCTACATCTGCAGCCCCGCCTTATTTATTTATTCATGTTTTTGAGACAGGGTCTGGCTATGTAGCCCAGGCTGGCCTTGAACTCGCAGCAGTTCTCCTGCCTCGGCCTCCTAAGTCTGGGATTAGAGGCGTGTGCCACCACGCCCAGCTATAATTTTAAAATTTGAGACAGGATCTCACTAAATTACCAAACTGCCCAGGCTGCGCTGGCACTTGAGATCCTCCTCACTCAGCCTCCCGGAGTGCTGGGATCACGGGTGTGCAGCACCATGTCCGGCTTCCTCCGCTCTCCTGACATTACCCAGGCAGAGGCGGCGGAACTCCAGCCCGTCCTTTATTGTTGGTTCAGATCCCACGCAGGAAGCACTGCTTGCTACACCCCGTCTGAGGACAGAGGGAAGGAAGAGGGGGTGAGGACACAGGCGACTGCACCTGACAGGTGTGTCATCCTTGGCCCCGGGCCACTCCCCTCTTCCTGCTCCTCCTCTGGCTTCTCTCCCACCCGGGGCATCACCCCGCCCACGGCTGGCCCGGGATCACAGCGTCATCCTGCTGTCTCCCGCTGTGCCCCTGCTGGCCACCGTGCCCTGTGGCATGCCAGGCGGTCACCTCAGCCCCTGGCTGGCTCTGCCCCATCCGGCTCCTGGGGGCACTGGACAGAGCCCCTTCTTCCAGAGGCAAAGGCTCAGAGGCTTGGACGGAGACAAAGAATCAGCAGTGCGACCTGGGGGGTACCCGGAAATGTGGCACAGAGACCGGAGGGCGCGGGATCCCTTGCAATGGCGGTGGGTGAGGGGACCTCCGGGGAAGATGGGCAAGGGTGGGCGGCTCGCCCACGGGGAGCAGGAGGAAACCAAGGCAGGCCTGAGGGGAGGGCAGTGCGCGCCTGTGATCCCAGCGCTTGGGAGGCTGAGGCCGGAGGATCTCAGGAGTCCAGGAGTTCAGGACCAGCCCGGGCGACATCCTGAGACCCTGTCTAAAAGCAAGATCTGTGCGTGAACCCCACCGTCACTCTGCTAAGATCACCATGTTCTGTTTGCAAAAGCGCAGCTGGGCGCTGTGTCTGGGGACGCGGACGACACCACTGTTTGTTTAGAGACAGGGAATCGCACTCGGGACCTTGCACTTGCCAGGCAGGCGCTGCACTGCTGAGCTGAGTCGCTGCCCTCACACTGGTGTTTGTTAGAGCAAAACAACCTGGCTGTCAGAGGGAGGAGGGGTCATAAATTACAGCTCGCGGCCTGAATGGATTAAAAAGAAAGACGTAAGCTGTGCCAGGCGCCACATGCCCGTGACCCAGCACTCCGGGAGGCTGAGGCAGGAGGATCAAAAGTTTGAGCCCCGCCTGAGCAATTTAGTGATCTAGCAAGATGCTGTCTCAAGATTAAAAAAAAAAAAAAAAAGGGGCTGGAGATGTAGCTCAGGGTGAAGCCCCTAGGTTCAGTCCCGAGTATCTGTCCTCCACCCTAAACAAAAAGAGAAACTGTTTACTATAAACCGAGGCATTGGCGAGATGAACAAAAATATTCCTTCTGTGGAATTAAAATATGTACAAGTAGACATTAAAAGCAAGATAGACTGGGGCATGACTCCGTGGTGGTCCCTGCAGGTGTGAACAGCTGGCCGCTTGGTTTTTTTTTTTTTTTTTGAGACAAGGTCTTGAACTCGTGGTGATCCTCCTGCCTCAGCCTCCTGTGTGCTGGGATTACAGATGTGCGCCCCCTGCTTGGGTTGGCGCCTTCCTTAATTGGATTTCCCCCTTAGCTGCCACTGCAGGAGGCCATCGCTGGCCACCAGGTCACGCATGTCCCCTGTTGTACTTCCCCAGAGGATACATCCGTCCCGGTTTGTTGAGTGCCTGTTTCTATCCTGGGATGTTGGGGCCATGTTGGGGTGGAGATGCTTGCCAGGTCCCCACGGCAGGCAATTTCCTGTCCTCGCGGCCCCGTCACGGTTGCCTGTGAGCTCTGCCCCAGCCACGGGTCTGGTGCACACACCCGGCAGGACTGGTCCCCACCCGGCCGCACCCGCCCCGCTGTCCCTCCTCTGAAACTGTGGGCAGCCCGGATCCCCTCACCGTGGTCCATCGTCCCCACGTCTCTCAGGGCCGGCCGGCTGACTCAGTGCTGAGTTCCGAGTACCCAGCCCAGTGATGGCCACACAGGGAACGTGATGAGCGGGCGCTTGCTGGACCTTAGAGCGGGTCCAGGGTGGATAGGAACTGTCCCCGGGCTGTAAAGGGGTTCCGTTCCCGGGGGTCCAGCCCCCTGCTGGGCAATTTTAACATGAGTGAGAGTGGCTGCTATGCAGGGCGGGGAGCCCGCAGGGAGTGTGCTGCTGTAGTAAATTATGACAAGCCTGGGGCTTAAAGCACACTTGTTTATTCCATCAGGGCTCTGGTACCAGAAATCGAACTCAGGACCTTGCGCTTGCCAGGCAGGCGCGGTGCCGCTGGGCTGTGTCCCCGGGGACATAGAGCTCAAAGGACTCTTGTGCAGGTCCCGCCGTCCCTCGGGTCTCAGCCTTGGTGCCGGGGTATGGGCTGTGCCTGCTCTACCAGGACCTCGCTGGGAAGAAGGCAGCTTGCAGTGTGGGCGACCAGACCCTGCCAGGCCCCCACTGGTGCTGGGAGAGGATGGGGGTCCTCCCCCGGCCCCTACCCCGTGCCCGGCCCACAAGGCCCCTCCTGCGCTACCCCCCACCCTCGGACTTCCTGAGGGGCAATTGAACCCGTCTGTTTTGGAGACAGGGTTTCCCTGTGGAGCGCAGGCTGGCCTCAAACTCCTGGCAGTCCTCCTGCCTCAGCTTCCCAAGGGCTGGGATGACAGGCGTGCGCCGCCACAGCTGGCTTAATGATAGAAGCAATTTAAAAAATTAGGAAGCACGGAGACAAGGACGTCTGGATTTTTGATTTGTACTTTCAGGAAAGTCTGCGGCTCCAGGAACGGCAGTTGCTCAAGTCTTTCCTTTTAGGAGCTCGCTCAGCTCAGCACATTCCTGGAATCTGAAAGCTGGGCCGGGCTGGGGACCTGGGCGCGGGGCTGTGCTTCCTGCCTGGGAGCCACTTCCCTCCCTCGAGGGAGCGGCGTGGTGTGTGGGGGTGGCGGCCCGGTTCATGTCCACGCAGGGACGCGGCACACACCCCCTCCATCACCCACCTGTTGGTTTTATTTGGCTGTCTGAGACAGGGTCTTGCTGTGTGGTCCAGGCTGAGCTTGAACTCACTAGGTAGCCCAGGTTAGCCTCAGACTTGAGACAGCCCTCCTGCCTCAGCCTCCCAAGGGCATGGCCATTGACACCTTCCTGTGGATGCGTGAGGCCCGAGTCCCAGTGGGTTGTTTTGGCTCCTGGGGCTCTGTGACAGGCAGCCCTGGGCGCCGGGCAGCTCCTGAACTCTGCCTGTCAGCGACAGAACCTGGGCGAGGAGCCCTGGCGCTGTGCCAGGGGAGCGTGGGGCCCGAGGCTCAAGGCCCAGCTGCCATCCTGAGCAAGGTTCCCACTGAGGGAGGCCCTGGCCTCAGGGGAAGCCGTTCAGAGCCTTAAAGCACAGACAGAGAGGAAAGAGCACAGGGGTGTGAGGCGCAGAGCCTGGAGCCTCCTGTGTCTTGGGTCCCCAGCTGTCCCCCAGCTGTCCCCAGGGCAGAGTCGAGAGGTGGGGAGCCCACCAGGGCTGCTGGCCTCTTGCCCTTCCAGCAAAGTCCCTCAGGAAGGAAGGGGAGGTGAGAAGTGGGAGGAGAAGGAGCAAGGGAAGGAGGAGCGGGGGAGCAGGTGGAGGACAGAGGTCTCTGTCGGGGCCACGGCCCCTGCGGCCCCTGCGGCCTGGCCCTGCTGAAGGACGGTGTCCCTGCCAGGCCAGGCGGCTCTGCTGTCTGGGGCCACCCAGGTTCCACCCCGCAAAGGGCACAGGGAGCGGCTGAACTGGGGGAGGGGCCAAGGCTGCCACCTGGGCGTCACCGGGTCCCCCACGCGCCCTGTCTCCCAGCCCGGGGCAGCCACTCCTCACTCTAAGCCACCCGGGAGCTTGGTGGGTGGGGCCGGGCAGCTCAGGGCCGGTCCTTGGGGTGGGCGAGGCTCGTGCGTCCCCTCACCAGATGCCCACCTTCTCCTGGGGTCGGCAGGAGGCCACACGGCTCCCGGGTCCCTGTCCATGACCCTTGCAACGCCATGGCCCTCGCGGAGCGCCTGCCGCGTACCAGCCGTGCCTGGGCTCTGGCTGCCGTGGCACTGTCCTGTGGTCAGCACTAAAGCCCGGGGCCCGCAGGAGCGAGGTCCTCAGGCGGTGGCAGCATCTGCGGAGCACCAGCTGCACGCGGATGTGCGGGGCCCCGGCTCCTCATCCTGCTCCCCATTGTGCTCCCGGAGCTGCCACCTCCTCAGCCCTCTAGGGAGGGCCAGGCCCAACACACGGGCTCCCCACTCCCCGACCTCCTCGCGGGTCCCTGCCTCCTTCCCCACCGGCCAACCTCTGCTGCGGGGCCTCGGCCCAGGGCAGCTCTGAGGCTAATGCTGCTCCTGTGCCTCAGTTTCCCCCGGCGGGGCTGTGGTGATCTGAGAGGACGCTGCCCAGGTCTTCTTAGCCTGAGCTGTCAGCCGTTGAAGGGGTTTCCTGAGGATGAAGCAAAGGGGGGAAATGCAGAAACTGAGACGGAGGGCGGAGTGGGCCCACCCAGGGAGCTTGATATGGGGGGGATTGGGGGGCGCAGGCAGGGGCTGCAGGGATCTCCCCGTGTGTCCCTGCCTGGACCCCAGGAGGGCAAGGATGGACCCAGCCGGCCAGTCCCCATATTGGAGTGGGAAATCCTTCTCGACCCAGAGCTTCCTGGAGACCTGGGTTGGGTCCCTCCCTCCCTGTCCCTTGCCAGGCACTGTGCCCAGGCCACCCGCGTGGCCCTCAGGTCCTGGCCCCCCAGGCTCCTCACTGGGGCAGGCAGGCGTGGTGCAGATGCCAGCTCTGGCAGGGCCTAAATCATTAGCGCCGCCGCCTCCGAGGCCGCTAATCTCCCTGCCGGGTGGAGCTGCTCCCTTCCCGGGAGGGACAGGACGGGACGTGGCTCTTCCTTGGGGCACCCTGGCTAGGATCCCCCTTCCCTGGGCTGCCCCCACCCCGCCCCAGTGCTCTTCTGGGGGCCCTGAGGTGCGGGGCAGTGAGGGGGTCGGACCTAGCCCAACTTCACCTCTGTCCCGTCCTGGCAGAGTGTGACACACTGTGTCCCCTGATGCCCCCAGCACCCTTGGGAGGCAGGAATTATCCTGCTTCCTTGTGTGTGTGTGGGCACTGGGCCCTGAGCCCAGGACCTTCACACTGAGCTGTGTGCTGAGCCTGCCTTTATTTATGTATTTGTTTATATATATATTTTTTGGGTCTCATTATGTAGTTCAGGCTGACCTTGATTCTCCTGCCTCAGCCTCCTGCGTGCTGGGATTATGAATCTGATGCTGGCAAAATAAAGAGGGGTGGGGGGAGAAGGGAAATTAAAAAGGATTGAGTGTTGTGTACGTGGACCAGTACAGTGAATATAATCACTTTACAGTGAATATAATCATTGTGGACCACAGACATGGACCAATAGAAGTCAAAACATTTTATTTATTTTTGTGAGGACAGAACCCAGGACCTTTGCACAGAGGTACATGCCCAGCCTTTTTATCTCTTTTATTTTGAGCTAAGCTCTTGCTCACTTGCTTAGGCTGGGTATAAATTTACCATCTTCCTGCCTCAGCTTCCCAGAGTGCTGGATCACAAGTGGCTGTCACTGTGCCTGGCTTCGTCCTGTTTTATAAATAAAATGGGAAAACTGAGGCTCTTGCCCTGATTCCTGGCTCCACAGGCCCTGGGGTTCTTGGCCATGGTTGTCAGACTCGGGGTCCCCAGGCCTGGGGTGTCTCCTCTGGCTGATCTAGAGAGCTGGGGGCTCCCTGGGGTGTGGCTGGGCACTGTCCGGGGTCAGTTGTGTGGGCAAGGGTGCTGGCACAGATTTTTCTGGCCTCGCCAGGCTGGAGTGCGGGGCGGGGGCCTGCGCGGCCTCGGGCTTGGGCCTGTGCAGCCTTGTCTGGGGCCCTTTCTGGATCCCCCCAAGAATGAGCTCAGCTCCTAATTGCAGCTGAGGACGGAGGATCACCCCAGCCCTGGGCTGGGCTCAGCACCACCTTTGTTCTGAGCAAACAATGGACCACTGATCCTGGGGTGGGCCCGGGGTACCATCCGCTGGCCAGCCTGAGCCCCAGGCCCTGGGCGGCCGGGAGGGAGGCAAACTACATGGTGGGGCTCTGGGCGCACACATCAAGGACCAGGGGCCCTGCCTCCTGCCAGCCTGGCTATAAAGGTGACCCAGGGTCCTGGCCGCACAGACCCTGTGCCTGACCACGGACACCATGGCCACCACCAGCATCCGCCAGTTCTCCACCTCTGGCTCCATCCAGGGCCTGTGTGCACCCGGCGGGGGCTTTTCCCGGGTGCCCTCTGTCCGTGTTGGGGGTGCCCGTATGGCTCCCAGCCTCCTGGGGGCTGGTGGCGGTGGCAGCATGTTAGTCACCTCCTCCCGCTTCTCGGCCGGCTTGGGGGGCGGCTATGCCTTCAGCCTGGGTGGGGGGTACGGCTCTGGCTTTGGGGTGTCGGATGCGCTGCTGGGCGGCGGCGAGAAGGAGACCATGCAGAACCTCAGCGACCGCCTGGCCTCCTACCTGGACAAGGTGCACGCGCTGGAGGAGGCCAACGGCGACCTGGAGCTCAAGATCCGAGACTGGTACCAGAAGCAGGGCCTCGGCCCGGCCCGAGACTACAGCCCCTACTTCAAGACCATCGAGGACCCGCGGAGCAAGGCGGGCACCCTGCCCCTGCCCTCTGCACTCCAGGCGCCAACGCCAGCCTCTTTGTCCTCCGCCTCTTGCCCAGGACCCAGCCCTGCGCTAGGCTGGAGGACATGGGGGTGCAGGGAGAGCTGGTCTTTCCCGGGGAGACCTTTGCAGCGGGTGATGGGGCCTGAGCCAGGGGTGCAGAGGTGCTGTGCGGGGTAGGGGGCCGCAGGGTGTGGCTGTGGGAGCAGGAAGCCGGGCACCTCAGCACCCGGAACCTTGGCCGCAGCCCTGCTGGATGGGAGCCCTTGCCTTCCACCCCCGGCCTCGGGGGCTCTTGCACACTAAGCCCGTGTGCTGGGACTTCTCTCAGGACGCCTGTCCTGAGGGCAGGAGCTGCGCTTCCTCCTGGAAGGGGAAGATAGCGTGATGGAGGAGACCCGGCCCCCCTCAGACTCAGGGCTCCAGGCTGCGTTGGCCTTCAGCACGGGCTGGCCAGGGAGTCCCCCAAGCTGGCCCCGGGGAGTGGAGGGTGCTAAAGAGGCCGTGGAGGCTGAGGCCTGCCCAGCTCCAGGGAGACCCATTCCAGTGCTTCGCCTGCTCCTGCCCGGGGTTCCTGCCAGGGAGGGAATTCCTGCTGCTTCCCCTGGAACCTGTGCCAGATCAGATAGGGTGCCAGGCCGGGCAGGGAGCTGGGGATCCTGTCCAGACAGTGCTTCGAGCTCTGGGGTCAGCCAGCAGCTCCCCGGCCCCCCGGCTCACTGCGGGTCTGAGTCCACAGGGGGTGCTTGCAGATTCCAGATAGGCCCACTGAGGCCCAGGGAGGGTGATGGGCTGGCCCTGAGCTCTGCCCACCTCAGGGCTGCACAGAATCCGGGGCCTGCAGGGGCCTTGGGGCTGGCCTGGCCCGTCCGGCAGGTGGGGAGCCCCTCTGCCCTGCTCCGCAGGCCCTTGCCTGGGGCCTGCCCTGCCCTGAGCTCCTCCTGGGAGCTCCCCTTCTACCTTTCATCTGCCCCCTGACCTCGTGGGAGCAGAAACCTTTGCCTGGGTGTGAGGCGGGGCCGGGCATAACCTCACTGATCAATCAATCCATCAACTGTCTAATTAATCCCTTCATTAGACAAATGTGCCCGGGGTCTGACTCGGCCTGGCCCTGCGCCCAGGCCTGGGGATCCCGGCGGGAACAGTGCAGATGTGGCCGCCTCGGCTGCGCTGGGACTGAGCACCCAGTGCAGGCAGCAAGAGCCCTGCGAGCTGAGGGGGAGCGGAAGAGAGATGGGCTGGGGGGGGGCCGTAGAAGGTGTGGGGGGCTTCTCAGAGAAGGCAGCTGATGAGCCGAGAGGTGAGGCAGCCAGGGCCCCATGCCAAAGGGGTGTCCTGAGTCTGTCCCGGCGCCGCTGGGCAGCCCCTCGCTCAGTGCCTCCGCGCCCCCAGATCCTGGCGGCCACCATGGACAACGCCGGCTTCGTGCTGCAGATCGACAACGCGCGCCTGGCGGCCGATGACTTCCGCACCAAGTGGGTCCGGGTCCCACCCGCCCAGGCAGGGGGTGCTGGGGTCCGCGGCCTCCCGTGCTCAGCCCGTGCTCACCCCGCCCCCCCACCAGGTACGAGCACGAGCAGAGCCTGCGCCTGAGCGTGGAGGCCGACACCAACGGGCTGCGCAGGGTGCTGGACGAGCTGACCCTGGCCAGGGCCGACCTGGAGATGCAGATCGAGAGCCTGCAGGAGGAGCTGGCCTTCCTGAGGAAGAACCACGAGGAGGTGGGCGGCTGGCACCTGGCCTGACCCCGGCCCTGACCCCCAGGTGGCTGCGCCTCCTGAAGCCACTTCCTCTGCTCCTGAGGCTTGGCGGCTTCGCGGTTGGCGGTTAACTTGCTAATGAGTGAATCAGGGACCGCATGATGCTAATTATCATAATTAATGAGAGAGGCGATCCCTGTAACAGGCACACAGCGAGCCCATCGGGGCCCAGCATGGCGGGTATTCTGGCCACAGCAACAACAGTTCCTGGAAGGAAGGACACTCTTGCTCCCTTCAGTCCCTGAAGGAATGGAGTGCAGAGAGGCCGGGGGTTTATGCCAGGCTGCAGGGGACCTGCCCTCAGGTCCACGTGACTCAGCTGCTCCCCGCCCCCCCTCCCCTCCCCCCCGCACCTGGTGTTAGGGACCTGAGGCTCAGCCCATGGGAGTCCAAGGTCCCAGGGAGGCTTCTGGGGTCTTCTTGTTGCTGTCGCCCAGCTGCGTGGGCCGGAGCCTGACCCCCATGTAGCAGGACTCCTGGAAATTGTTCTTGGCCTGGACCAATGCCGAGGCCTGGTCGCCCCGCAAGGGTGGCTTATCCCGAGCTCGGGCCCGGCGTCCCTGCCTGGGATAGGAGGTCCTCCTCCTCCCTGTGTCAGCACGCACGGGGACCACGAGTGGGGGGCCTGCTGACGCTCACCCCTGGGGCTTGAGACCCGACCTCCGCCTTCCCCTGCTGAGGAAGGGCCAGTTCCTGTGTGTGTCTCTCTGTCCCGTCTGCCTGAGGTCTCAGGGTCCCTCCCCGAGGTGGCCCTGGCTGAGCTCAACACACCTCTTTGCCCAGGAAATGAACGCCCTGCGTGGCCAGGCTGGAGGGGATGTCAGTGTGGAGATGGACGCGGCCCCGGCGTGGACCTGAGCCGCATCCTGAACGAGATGCGCGACCAGTACGAGAAGATGGCGGAGCAGAACCGCAAGGATGCGGAGGAGTGGTTCTTCAGCAAGGTGGGGCCGTGCGGGTCCCAGGCTGTCCCGCGGGAAGGGCCTCTCGGGGCTGGGGATCGGCTCTGCCGCAAACGCAAGGCCCAAGGAGGCCCGGTTCATGCAGCGCTCACGGGACCTGAAGAACCAAGGGGCTCTGTGGCCACAAGCTGGTGTGGGCTCCTCCACCGCGGCCCACGCCCACCCTGCCCGGCTGCCTCCGCATGCCCTGGGAGCCCGCTGAGCGCGCTGCTGCCCTGTCTTGCAGACCGAGGAGCTGAACCGCGAGGTGGCCGCCAACACCGAGGCCCTGCAGAGCAGCAGGACCGAGATCACGGGGCTGCGCCGCTCCGTGCAGAACCTGGAGATCGAGCTGCAGTCCCAGCTCAGCGTGGTGGGCCCCCGCCCCCACCCCCGCCCCTGGTCCTGCTGGGCCCTGCCTCGCAGACACCCCGGAGGAGGGACTCGGGGGCACAGCCCCTGGCCATCCTAGCTCCCGGCCCCCTGGGCTGGTGGCACCCACACCCCTGGACTCCAGGGAAGGGTCCTGGCTGGGTCTCATGGCGCTACTGGTCCCTTGGGCACAGAAAGCATCCCTGGAGAACAGCCTGGCGGAGACCGAGGCCCGCTATGGGGCCCAGCTGGCCCAGCTGCAGGGGCTCATCAGCAGTGTCGAGGCCCAGCTGGCCCAGGTGCGCTGCGACATGGAGCGGCAGAACCAGGAGTACCAGGTGCTGCTGGACGTGAAGACGCAGCTGGAGCAGGAGATCGCCACCTACCGCCGCCTGCTGGAGGGCGAGGATGCCCAGTGAGTGGGCCTGGGCACCTGCTGGGGTGGGCAGAAGTTTGCAGGGTGGATGGGTGGGCAGAGAGTCGGAGGGGAGCCTCAGGCACCATTGGAAACATCTGGACCAGGTTGTGCAGGCAACGGGAGCCATGGAGGGATTCGGAGCGGAGGAGGAGCATGATCGGTGGAGGGAGCAACGGATCAGAGGGTCGGGGAGGCTGGAGGGACCCATTGGGAGGTGGAGCTTGCGGGGAGATCAGGGGAGTCCTGCTGGGTGGCGGGGAGGGGCGGGGCACGGAGAGGCGGTCAGAGTTCAAACATCAGGACCGACGCCTGAAAAAAAAGGACCGACACCTGAGCACAGGGCAGCGAGGCTCAGAGTCAGGTGGGCTGAAGGCGTGGGGAGCGATGAGCCTGGTTTCTGTCTGGGTGACTGCGTGGTGAGCAGGGCAGTGCTGCGGCAGCAGGAGGCGGAGCTGTCCTGGGGTCCCCAGGCTGAGTCACACGCCCGCCTCCGTCCCTGGAGAGCGGTGGAAGAGCCCGGCTGCTGCGCCTGGCCGCCGCGGCCGCTGCTGTAACGCAGCCTGTGGGTCGGGCCCTTCCGGATACGGAGCCGCCACTCCTTAGCGGCTTCTCGTAAACCCCGCTTGGTGGCCACAGTAGCACAAGCACCTTTAGGCTGTGTGTTTCCTTCTTCCCTGCCTGCCCTGCGCCCTCTGAACCTGGGGCCCGTTTGCCGGTCCTCCTCCCACGGGGGCCTCTCTCCCCTCCTCCCGGGGCTCCCCAGCTGCCACCTGTCCAGCAGCGCCCCGGGAGCCCTGGGCTGACAGCCGCCCTCTTCCCCAGCCTGGCTTCTCAGTACTCCTCGTCGATGGCTTTGCAGTCCAGCCGGGAAGGTGAGCCAGCGACCGCCCTGCCCTGCCCGGGGGAGCTGCGGATGGGATGGCGGCGAGGTAGGGGCTGGGCCTGAGGCTCCCCGTGCCTGTCCCCCCTGGCAGCCTCGGTGACCAGCCGCCAGGTGCGCACCATCATGGAGGAGGTGCGGGACGGCAAGGTGGTGTCCTCCCGCGAGCAGGTGCACCGCTCCACCCATTGAGGCCTCCCGTGTGGCCCGGGCTGCGGGCACGGCACTGCCAAGCCCAGGGTGCCCCCCGGGCAGCGCCCAGAGCTGTTGCTTTTCTATACCGGCTGCCTACGGCCCCTCAGCAAGGGCCTCCTCGACCGCCCTGGGCACCACTATTAAAGCTTTGCCGAGTTGTATCCCTGAAGCTGCCATCTGGTCTGGTCATTGGGAGGGCTGGGCTGGGCTGGGCAGAGGCTGCCGAGGGACGGCTTGGTATAGAAGTTTCTCAGAATTCAGCGCTGGGCCCCACTTCCTGTGGCTGGGCCCCTCGAGGCCCCCCGCAGTCTCTCCTGGACCACGCCTGTCACCGAGGCTCCTGCCTCAGCCCCGGGCGAGGGACCAGAGGGAAGGGCGGGGGGCTTTCCCAGGGAGGGTCAGAGCCCCATGGAGACGAGCGGGTGGCAGTGGGCCGCCCCGGAAGCCAGCCCGGCCCTGCCTGCCCGGCTGGGGGTGAGGGGGGCATCCCGTTTGCCTGGTGGCTTGGCAGCTGCCGGGCGACTGGGAAAACTTGGCGGCTGCCCGGGCCTGCCTGGGAGGTGGAACCCTCGGCAGTGGAAACACAAGCACATTCCGTCCAGCGGGGCTGCTGGAGCCCTGGGACCCGGGTCCAGGCTGGGAATGGTGGGTGGGGCCCACTGCCACCCTGGGGCCCCGGGGAGGGCAGTCTCCCAGTGGCTGGGACCTGAGATGTGTGCCCTTGCCTCTTACCCCTTGGGGTGCAGGAGGGGTGGGGTATGGACGCGGATGAGCCCTCCGCCCCTGCAGACACCCTCTGACCATGACACCCATCTCTGCAACGCCCCCAGGCCCTGGATAGCCCCAGGGGACCTCGGGTCAGGGCCGGGTCACAGAACTGGCCAGAGGGAGCCTTAGCCCCAGGAGTGTGTCCTCGGGGGGCCAGAAGGGCGACCCCGGCAGGATGGGGGCTGGGGCCTGGAGAGGGGAAGGGTGCACCCCAGCGAAGGGAACCACCTGGGGGGATGCCTGACCCCGCCCTCCTCCCCATCTCAGACCGGGTTGGGGCGGTAGCTGCGTGGGAGGCCCGGTGACCGTGACGTCCCAGCTTCCCTTCTTGTCCGTATTAGGTCATGGGAAAGCGTAGCTGCGGGGCCTGCCTGAATCACAGGTGACAGCCGGGCGTGGACGCCGCACATGCACACGCACACGCGAACACGCATGGGCTTCACAGAAACCAGGCTGAGCCCCTGGTGGGAGGGCGGGGGGGGGGCAGAGCCACCTGGGAGCTGGCGGGTGGCCAGCGGTGATGAAAGCCCAGGGGAATGGAAACAGAGCAAGAGGCTGTTGTAACCGCACGCCCACTCGGCGGCCTATAAAGGGCCGCTGGGTCCCGGCAGCCGCAGCACCTTGGCGCCTCTCTCGCTCCTCGCCGCCGCCGCCATGACCACCACTATCCGCCAGTTCACCTCCTCCAGCTCCATCAAGGGCTCCTCGGGCCTCGGGGGCGGCTCATCCCGCACCTCCTGCCGGCTCTCGGGCAGCCTGGGTGGCGGCTCCTGCAGGCTGGGCTCGGCCAGCGGCCTTGGGGGCGGCAGCGGCTTCTCCAGCTGCTACAGCTTTGGCTCCGGCAGCGGCTATGGCGGCAGCTTGGGGGGCGTCGACGGGCTGCTGGGCGGAGGTGAGAAGGCCACCATGCAGAACCTCAACGACCGCCTGGCCTCCTACCTGGACAAGGTGCGCGCCCTGGAGCAGGCCAACGCCGAGCTGGAGGTGAAGATCCGAGACTGGTACCAGAAGCAGGCTCCCGGGCCCGTCCGTGACTACAGCCCCTACTACAAGACCATCGAGGACCTGAAGAACAAGGTGGGCCCGCTGGCTGGTGGGAAGGAATGTGGCTTCTCCCCACCTGTGCCCCGGGGGAAGCCCGGCCTGGGACACCTGGCAGCATCCTCACTCAGCTCTGGCCTTGGGGCCTTCAGTCCTGGGGAGCCCCAGAGCTTCCTGTCAGTGCATGTGGCCCTGGGCTGAGGCACGAGGCCATGTGGGCTTCTGGGTGTGTGGCTCCCTGTCCTGTGCAGCAGGGTCAGCAGGACGGGCTGAGTGACAGTGGGGTCAGGGGTCGCATGTGGCACCTGTGGGAGGAGGGGCTGGACCTTGAAGTGAGCCAGACCCAGGCTGGGCTTTGCCAGGGGTCCTCGGGGCTTCCTGTTCCTCCTCCTGCCCCTGCGGATGGGCTCAGCAGACCCCGGGGGCGTGGCTGCTGGCTGGAGCCCGGGATTTCGGCTTAGGGGGATCCAGCTGCTGATGTGGAGCCACTGCGGGGGAGGGCTCCTCCCGCCACCCCAGGAGGACTCAGGGGCACCCCTTGTCCACTGTCCAATGGGGCTCCCTGCCTGTCCCGCTCCCTGGAGTCCTGGGACAGCTCCTGCCCCAGCGCATCCTCACCACCTCCCCTGGCTCTGCCCCCTCCATATCGGTGTAGCCTCTACTTCCAGGCTGAGCCTGGATGGGGCCTGGGGTCCCCCATACTCAGGGGGAGAGGGATGCAGGTAGTTCTGGCTCCTCAGACTGCGAAGGCAGCAGGTAGGGGAGGGGCTGGGCCAGAAGAAGGGTGTGTCCTGGCCCCAGGCAGGAGGCTGGCTCAGAGCCCGGGTCAGGGTCCGGCTGCTTCCTCCACGATGACCTCTTCATTCCTGGTCTCCCCAGATCCTGGTGGCCAACGTGGATAACGCCAACGTCCTGCTGCAGATTGACAATGCCCGGCTGGCTGCAGATGACTTCCGCACCAAGTGAGGGGTGCAGGGTGGGGGCCGGGGCTGGGTCCAGGAGTTGGGGGGCATCCTGCAGCTGAGCCCACTGTTAGTCCCAGAGGAGCCGGGAGAGGTGGGGGAGCCCGCGGGGGTGGGGCCGTCTTGCGGTGCTCTCAGCCCAGGGCCGGCTTTGCTTCCACTGCGCCCTCCATCCTCCCGCATGAGTCCTGGGGAGGGCAGGGCAGCGGGGACCTGACCTGCGGCCCAAGCAGCCTGGACGAGCCCTGGCTCCCTGTGCAGGTTCGAGACGGAGCAGACCCTGCGCATGAGCGTGGAGTCCGACATCAACGGGCTGCGCAGGGTGCTGGACGAGCTGACCCTGTCCAGGGCCGACCTGGAGATGCAGATCGAGAACCTGAACGAGGAGCTAGCCTTCCTGAAGAAGAACCACGAGGAGGTGGGCGGGCCAGGGCTGCCAGGGTCATCGAGGCCCAGGCGTGGGCGGAGGCGCCGGGGGTGGGGCTGCGGTCAGGGCCCTGGCAGACAGCCGGCCGGGCGCCTGGCTTAGTCACCTGTGGGACCCTCACGTCCGAACCCCACGAGGGTGTTTGGAAGTTAGACAGAGGGGCAGTTTGGGGGAGCAAAGGCCTAAGAATCACATTGGCTTAATGAGGGCCCAGGCTGATGGTGCGGGCAGGGCTGTAACGGCAGGTGACTGGAAACTCGAGGAGGGTCCGGGGGGGGGGGGCGGGGACAGGCCCTGCCGCCCACACCCACATCTCTCGCTCGCACAGGAAATGAACGCCCTGCGCGGCCAGGTGGGCGGCGAGATCAACGTGGAGATGGACGCGGCCCCCGGCGTGGACCTGAGCCGCATCCTGAACGAGATGCGCGACCAGTACGAGAAGATGGCGGAGAAGAACCGCAAGGACGCGGAGGACTGGTTCTTCAGCAAGGTGGGGGCTGCTGCAGGCCGGGCGGTGCAGGGGCCTGGGCCCTGTGGCGGCCTAGTGCCTGTCTCTTAGGGGTGCCCCGTGCCCTGTGGGGCCCTGGGCTTGGGGGGTGAGGGCCAGCCCCACCCACGCAGAGCTGGGAGCTGGGCATGGGTGGGAACCTGGGGAGCGGGTCCATGGAATAAAAGCAGAGGGTGCAGACCCCGGAGGGCGTTTCCGCCTCTCCCAGGCGGCCTGCAGTCAGCGCGGGCCGGCTGCAGGTCCTGGCTG
Organism: Chinchilla lanigera; assembly: GCF_000276665.1. NCBI lineage: Eukaryota > Metazoa > Chordata > Mammalia > Rodentia > Chinchillidae > Chinchilla > Chinchilla lanigera. Next base: position 15,941,800 of record NW_004955451.1, on the reverse strand, counting down.
GCTCTCACATTTCCGGTTCCTGGCCTCCCACCTGCAGGGATTAACAATCAAAGCGCGACATTGCAGAGAGCAGATGCCTGGCCCGGGGAGCGGGGGGGCTGGGGGGAGGCACCGCTTCGGGAGGAGGCGGAGGGGCACAGGGGAGGTCAGGAAGGCGGCGTGGCCAGACTGGGAGGGAGCCTGGGGCTGCTTGGCCCCGGGCTGCTGGGGAAGACCCGGCTCATGCCGCCCGTCCCCTCTGCAGACCGAGGAGCTGAACCGCGAGGTGGCCACCAACAGCCAGCTGGTGCAGAGCGGCAAGAGCGAGATCTCCGAGCTGCGGCGCTCCGTGCAGGCCTTGGAGATCGAGCTGCAGTCCCAGCTCAGCATGGTGGGCACGCGGCCGTGCACCGGGTGGGCCCGGGGCCGGAGGCGGGTGCCGCCACCCTCACCAACCCCCTGCCCCCCGCCCTCCTGCAGAAAGCGTCCCTGGAAGGCAGCCTGGCAGAAACAGAGAACCGCTACTGCGTGCAGCTGTCGCAGATCCAGGGCCTGATCGGCAGCGTGGAGGAGCAGCTGGCCCAGCTGCGCTGCGAGATGGAGCAGCAGAGCCAGGAGTACAAGATCCTGCTGGACGTGAAGACGCGGCTGGAGCAGGAGATCGCCACCTACCGCCGCCTGCTGGAGGGCGAGGACGCCCAGTGAGTGCCCGGCCAGGGCTGGGGGCTGCCGGGGCGGGAGAGGGACGCTCAGACCCGCGTCTGATCACCTCTCCACCTGTCTTTCTCTTGCAGCCTGACTCAGTACAAGCCCAAAGAACGTAAGGACCTCTGTGGCTGAGGGCTGGGGGTGCAAGTGGGGCAGGAAACCCACCGCCATCTGGGCTCGGGTCCCCAAAGACCTCCAGGGAACTGGCACAGGCGAGCGGGGCCTTTAGGGCTCTGGTCTGATGCCCACAGTAAGAGCCAAAGGAGAGACGGCTCTGATAAGGGGCGGGGCAGGGAGCGGGTCCTTACCCCGGAGGGGCTGGGGAGATGTGGGCCCAGCCCTGGACACCCCTTCAATGGCCTCAGCGTCCGTGCTCCTGGGACACCACAGATGGGAAGAGCTGTCCTGTCCCCGGGATCCCGTGGGTGGGAGACAGGGACACTGTCCTTCCCTCCAGAGCCCAGTCTGGCCCTAGCCCTGGGGCTCCTTGTCTAATGGGGGTGACTGGGCCCGGCTTTCACCGTGGAGATCGCAGGCTGGCGGGGGGAGGAGTGTGGTCCACGCCCTGGAGACTGGACGGGGGGTCCAGCGCACAGCCTCACTGTGGGTCAGAGTCAAACACCCACTGGGGACGTCAGACCCACCCAGGGCCACCCGCGGGGATGGAGCAGGGGCAGAGGGACGTGTGTGGCCGATGCTGGGGTCCCGTCTGTCTCTGCAGCTGTGACCACCCGCCAGGTGCGCACCATCGTGGAGGAGGTGCAGGATGGCAAGGTCATCTCCTCCCGGGAGCAGGTGCACCAGACCACCCGCTGAGGCCCGGGCCCTCCCGGCCGGCCGCCCCGCGCCCCCGGAGGCAGGGACACGGCTGCCCCCTCTGCCCTGCAGCCTCCAGCTTCTCCAGCCCCTGCCCTCTGCATCGGCCCCTTCCCCACGCCCCCTGCCTGGCACCAATAAAGCTTGTTGACTCAGATGCAGCCCGTGTCCTGCTCCTGGTCCCCGTGTGGGTGGGCGGGGAGGGGCAGCAGGGGGGACCGGTCTGTTGACGCCCACTGTGGTTGATGTGGAGGTCAGGGTCGGTTTAGACCAGGTCGAGAGGCGTGGGGGCGGCTGTAGGGCACGCTGGGTCCCCGTGATCCGGACACAGTATCCAGTGGTCCCCGGCAGCATCCTCAGGTCCTGGAAGCAGCTCTGCACCTAGGCGCAGCCTGGTTTCTCTTCCATAAATGGACAGGCAGAGCCCAGGCACAGAGCGGATCCCAGGGTGACTCATCCTGTCGGCTGCTGCTCCCGAGGCAGGAGAGTGGGCAGGTGGGGTAGACAGGCTGGGAAGCGGGGGCTGGGCTCCTGTGGGGTCTCAGGAAACCCCACGTAGGGCTCCTGCGGCCCCACCCAGGATGGAGGGGAAGGTCGGAGCTTGCAGAGAAAGGGTGGGGCTCCTCATGGCCTGCTCTGCAAATGGCTAGAGGCAGGGAACCCATAAAGTGGTTCTGGCTGGAGCAATGGCTCTGGGGTCCCCCTGGGTACCTACCTGGGGTGAGCGTGGCAGGGAGAATGGTGGGGAAGGGCATCGTAGGGCGGGGTGCAGGGGTTGTCCTGGACCCCGGAGCAGCAGCCCTGGTTCGTTCTGGAGGGAAAGTTAGGGTTGAGGTTGGGGTTAGGAGTTAGGGGTTAGGGGTTAGAGTTAGAGTTAGGGATTAGGGTTAGGGTTAAGGGTTAAGGGTTATGCTTAGCTTTAGGGTTAGGTTTAGGAATCAGTATTATGGTTAGGGGTTAGGGGTTTGGGTTCGAGTTAGATGTTAGGGGTTAGGTTTAGTTTTAGTGGTAGGGTTACAAATTAGTATTATGGTTAGGGATTAGGGATTAGGGTTAGGGTTGATGGTTAGGGTTGTTCTTAGCTTTAGGGTCAGGGTTAGGAGTGTGTGTTATGGTAGGGGCTAGGTTTAGGGAGTAGGGTTAGGTGTTATGTTTAGTTTTAGGGTTAGGAGCAGGGTTATGGTTAGGAGTTAGTATTATGGTTAGCGGTTAGAGTTGAAGTCGGGGATATGGGTTCGGGTTAAGGATTGGGGTTATGCTTAGCTTTAGGCTTATGGTTAGGGTTATGGTTAGGGTTAGGGTTAGGTTCATGGGTTATGAGTTAGGTTTCTGATTATTGGCAAGGTTAGGGTTCGGCAGCTGTGGGAGGTGAATCGGGGAGGAGCCCAGGTCTACAATCTTCCTTCAAGTAAATCCAGAAGCGCCCGGGGCATCTGTCTTGCCTGTGTCTTTTCCGGACTATTTTGGGAAGGATCGGGCAGAGGGTATGTTCCCCCAACCCACTGCAAGACTGGTGTCAGAGACGCAGAGTCGAACCAGGCACCCCGCTTTCTCCTGCTGCTCGGAGGTCAGGGTTAGGGTTAGGGTTAGGGTTAGGGTTAGGGTTAGGGTTAGGGTTAGGGTTAGAGTTAGCATTAGGGATTAGTGTTAGATTCATGGGTTGTTAGTTAGGGTTAGGATTAAGGCCAGAGTTAGGGCTGGGCAGCTGTGGGAGGTGAATCAGGCATTAACCGCGGCCTGGAATCTTCCTTCGAGTAAATCCGGAAGCCCCCGGGGCAGCTGTCATCCCCGTGTCTTTCCGGGACTGTTTTTGGAAGGTTGGGCAGAAGGTGTGTTTCCCCCAACCCACTGCAAGACTGGTCTTGGAGACGCAGAGTTGAACCAGGCACCCCGCTTTCTTGTGCTGCTTGGAGGCGGTGCGGGGTATGAGCAGGGTGTGGGGAGCATTTTGAGCCTCTGGGCCTGGAGCAGCGGGGCCTGGGTCCAGCAGAGGCTGGGATGAGCAGGCCTCTGAGGTGTGGGGACTTGGTTTAGTCTCGGGCCCAGAAGTTGCAGGACAAAACGCAGGGCGTTCAGTCCCACAGGTCGCCCCGCCTGTGCCTTCCTGTCCGAGGCTGGCTGAGCCACAGGGACCGGAGGAACTCAGGGCCCCCGGAGAGCGGAGCCCCTCATCTCCGATGGGGATGGGAGGGAGGAGCAGCCCTGCCCTGCCTCCACGTGTCAGCCAGGACCAGGAGGACCGGCCCCTGGGCTGCACTGCGGGTGGCTGATCCCGGGAAATGAGCTCACTGCTGGGAACGGTGTTCCCAGGAAGTGGGGACCTGGGAGTGGCGCTGCTTTGTGTGGTGGGGGACACCGAGGCTCTGTGGAGCAGTGACTCAGCCATGGTCCCCGTGACTGGGTGATGGGGTGCAGCGGGGCGGGGCCCCACCCTGTGCTGGAAGAGGCGCCGGCCCCACCTCCACCCTGCCCTGCTCCCTGGCCCGGCTGTGTCCCCCTCTGCAGACAAATGAGCGGTCCCCAGGGGGAGGCACAGGGACTTTGATGGCTTTCCCTCCAGCACCAGAACATGGCCGAGCTGCGGGGCCACTGTGACCTCCCGTGGGGATGCAGGAGTTTGGGCCCGTGGAGGGGCTCACTGCTCCCCTGCACCGCCAGCCCCGCCAGCCGTGACTTCCCTTGGAGTCCTGTCACCTCTCTCCTGTGACAGACACAAACCCCAGCCCCAGGCCCGGCCCCAGGGGGCAGTGACTACCCTGGCAGGGTGACCTTGACCTCTGGCGTGACATGGTGCAAGGCTCGGAGCCTGGGTCAGCAGTGTATCCAGGAACGGGGGCTGAGGGGCGGGGGACACAGGGCGCTCCCAGAGGACCAAGCACCCGCATCTGGTCAGCCCTGGTGCCAGGTCCTATGGTGCCCTATATGCCCTTGTGCCCCATCACGCGCCAGCCACACAGTACCAGGGCCGTCTGGACCACGCTCCCCCCTCCAGTCTGCACTTGGAGGGCTTCTCAGCCTTGCTCCTGGAATCAGAGTCTGGCCCCGAACGCAGCTCAGGTCCCAGTCGCCAGCAGCTTTATTTCCTTCCTGGCCCATCCTCCGACCTGCCCGCGAGATAGCGCTGCTGTCCTGGTCCCAGGGAGGAGTGGAGCCCTCCCCCCCCCCGAGCCTCACCCCCGGCTCTGCCTCCATGCTGCCCCAGCGTCGGCTCAGGGAGGCTCTTCTCTTCCTCCGCGGCCTGGCTGAGGGCTCTGCGGCAGCCCGTCTGTCCGCTCCATGCCCCCGCACCCCAGCCCAGCTCCCGGGGCTGCCTGCGGGCTCCCCCGCCTGGGCATCCTGCGAGAGCTTGTAAAACAGCCCGTGACTGGGCTTGTCTCGGCGATGCTGACACAGGGCTCCGAGCAGCGGGTGACCAGTCAGTCACGGGGACCGCAGGAGGTGGGGGCAGGGCATTGGCCAGCAGCGCTTCCCAGCCAGTGGGAAGGGGTGCGGTGGAGGAGGGAGGAAGGGGACCCAGTGCCTGGAGGGGTGCCAGCCGGGCTCGAGCCTTTGCCCTGTGCCCCCGGCTTAGTGGCCCTGGCCTTGCCAACCTTGGCACAGGTGCGCCGTTGGCATGGAGGAAATCCTCTCTCCCTGCCGGCTCAGGTCCCCCGGCCTCTCCTGCTCAGGGTCTTCCCAGGGCAGCTCCCCGCTTTCCAGCCAAGGCTGGGGCCCCTCTCCAGCTGCGTCTTGGGGTGCAGGCCCCCGGGCTTTCCCGCAGCAGTGGTGTGTTTCTGGCCATGGGTTTCGCTCCAGGGTCAAACGGAAGTTCTGAGCCAGACGCCCTGCCATGCTCTCCTCCCTCTGGCTGCAGAGCGGGGTGTGGGTGGGAGTGCGGCCTGGGTGCTGTGGAGCCCTTTGGGGCCGGCCCGTGTGTGGCCTGGGTGGAGGTGAGTGTGTGCGTGTGTGTGCATGTGCGTACACGGCACGCACAGGACGGAGTGTCCGGAGCCCCAGGGTGGGTGCTCGTGGACCATGGGGAGGAGGCTGGAGCTGGGTATGAATGCACCCATCCTGTTCTTTTTTTTTTTTTTCCGGTACCGGGAACCGAACTCACGACCTTGCTCTTGCCAGGCAGGCGCTGTGCCGCTGAGCTGAATCCCCAGCCCCCCATCCTCTTCCATGAGCCTCTGCCCTGGGGAACCTTGCCCTCTCTCCGCAGGGGCTTGGAGGCCTGGGTGACCTTGCTAGCCGTCCCCAGCCTGCGGTGGGACCTCTGCCCTTGGGCCCTCATCTCCTTCCCCCACCCTTCCAATCCCAAGTGCCGGGCCTGGCTCCAGGGCAGAGGTCACCGCTGCGGACAGAGCTGTACCCGACGCTGCTGGGAGGGCTCAAGAGAGGCCAGAGCTGACCCCCAGCTGCAAGGCATCACGGGAGCCGGGGAGGGCAATCGGGTCCAGACTAACTCCGCAGCTTAAATCTCTGTGACTTGGGGTTCTCACTCCGTCCTCCTCACCCACAGGGCTAATTCAAGGGTCAAGGAGAGGACACAACTGGGACCCCGAGGCCCTGGTTCAGTCTCTGGTGTGGAGACAGGGAGAAAAGAAGGGAAGTGTGACAGACAGGCTGCAGAGACACGGGGAGATGGGACGGGAGGGACTGAGCCTGGGGCCCCGGGTCTCCGGCCTTCCACGTCCCGGCCCCATCCTGTGGGCCGAGGCAGGACCAGGGCACCCTGCGTAGGACCACACGGCACCCAGGACTGCACAAGGCCTGAGAGGGCTGTAGGGCCACTTCCCCTTCGGATGGAAGGGGCGGAGTGGGACAGCCCCCAGCGGGAAGGACACTGTGGCCGCGCGGGGGTCACCTGCAGCATCAGTGGTGGGTGGCCCCCCCTTCCGCACGGCAGGTGTTGAGGTGCTCATCACCTGGGGCATGCGGGCCCTGTGTGGGGTGCCAGAGGGTGGGTCACGAGGGGCTGCTGAGCTGATTCCTCCTTCCGCATGCCCTGGAGATGGTGTCGTGTCCCACGCTCGGCCAGGCGAGACGGCCGAGGCCCAGAGGGGTGAGGGCGCGTGCGGGCTGTGTGGCCCGTGGCGGGCAGCTGCCCCCAGACCCACTCCTGGACACGGCGGAGGCTCAGAGGCCACCGAACCCGGGTTGGGACCTCATGGAAAGAATGGCTTTGGAATTTTAGACCTAGAAAGAACCCTGCCAACTTCGTGAGCACGGAGGAAGACAGGCCGGGAGGGGAGGGGAGCCCTCCTCAGCGGGGTGCGCAGCGGGCGCTGGGGAGGCCGGCTCTGGCGGTGGCGGGTACCGCTGGGGCCTCTGTGGCGGGCTCACTCCTGCTGCCGCTGATTCACTGCCTGGGGACGCTGCCGCCATGGTGCCGCCTGCACCCAAGTCCCCGCTGTCCCCTCGGGCTCCAGGACCCGGCAGACGCTGCCGCCCATTCTGAGTCACCCGACTCCAGTTCGCGTGTTTCGCTCTCGGCCCCACACCCTGGAGCTGGGTGGGAACTCAGAGCCGCACACAGCAGAGCGAGTCCACCCGGCTGAATAACCCGGAGTGGGGTGTTGGCTGGGGATGGAGTGACGAAGTCGGGACGTGCCGTCAGCGCGAGGAGGCCCCGCCTGGCCCGGGTGCACATAAAGGGCCGGTGTGCAGCACCCTCAGCATCCAGTTCCCAGCACCTGTTCTCGCTCTCTCTCTGCCAGCTGCTCGACACCTCACCTCCCTCCCGGGCACCATGGCCTCCTGCAGCCGCCAGTTCACCTCCTCCAGCTCCATGAAGGGCTCCTGCGGCATCGGTGGCCGCGTCTCTTCCTGCCGGGTCCCCAGCACCTACGGGGGCCTGTCGGTCACCTCCTCCCGCTTCTCCTCCGGGGGAGCCTGCGGGCTGGGGGGTGGCTATGGCGGTGGCTTTAGCAGCAGCAGCTTCGGTGGAGGATACGGCAGTGGCTTTGGTGCTGGCCTTGGTGGTGGATTTGGTGCTGGCTTTGGTGGTGGCTTTGGTGCTGGCTTTGGCGGTGGCGATGGGCTCCTCTCTGGCAATGAGAAGATCACCATGCAGAACCTCAACGACCGCCTGGCCTCCTACCTGGACAAGGTGCGGGCCCTGGAGGAGGCCAACGCCGACCTGGAGGTAAAGATCCGAGACTGGTACCAGCGGCAGCGGCCCAGTGAGATCAAAGACTACAGCCCCTACTTCAGGACCATTGAGGACCTGAAGGACAAGGTGGGTGCCTCTGCTGCAGTGGCCCTCGGGGACCTCTTTGTAGCAGTTCCATTTTACAGGCAGGGAGACTGAGGCACTGGGGGGAGGAGCCCCATCCGAGGAGCGGTGGCCAAGAGTCCCTTCCTAGCCCCCACCACTGCGTCCGGTGAGGGAGAGCAACACCGGCTGTCGCTGTCCGCACTCAGCTTCTCTGCCGAGGCTGGGAGGGCGCGGGAGATGCGGGAGGACAGGGCGTCTTAGCCTCTCAGGAAGCGTAGGACCTGACTTGCCAGCTGGGTGACCCCAAGTTCGGGGAGCTCCCTTTGCCCTCTGCACCCTTCGCCCTTGCACAGCGTGTTCCCTGCTGACCCCTGTCCTTCCCTGCCTGCTGTAGATCTTCACGGCCACCACGGAGAACGCGCAGTCTGTCCTGCAGATTGACAACGCCAGGCTGGCTGCTGACGACTTCAGGACCAAGTAAGCAGCCACGGTGGCTGGCGGGGGCCGTGGGCGGGGGCCGTGGGGCCAGCAGGCCTCTCCGTGCGCGGGAGCGGCCAGGAAGGGGCTGAGGCTCTGACCTCTCTGCCGCCAGGTACGAGCACGAGCAGGCCCTGCGCCTGAGCGTGGAGGCCGACATCAACGGGCTGCGCAGGGTGCTGGACGAGCTGACCATGACCCGCTCAGACCTGGAGATGCAGATCGAGAGCCTGAAGGAGGAGCTGGCCTTCCTGAGGAAGAACCACGAGGAGGTGGGGGCGTTGCTGGCTTTGGGGCGTCCAGGCTGGTTGCGGGGAGTCGGCAGATCTGCCCAACGGCAGAAGAGAGGTTCGCCCATCTGACAGCCCCTTCTGCCCCTCTCCAGGAGATGCTGGCTCTGCGGAACCAGACAGGCGGGGACGTCAACGTGGAGATGGACGCGGCCCCCGGCGTGGACCTGAGCCGCATCCTGAATGAGATGCGCGACCAGTACGAGCAGATGGCCGAGAAGAACCGCAGGGATGCCGAGGCCTGGTTCCTGAGCAAGGTGGGGCTGGGGCCTCGCACCCGCCGCGGCTGCCCGGTGGGGAGGCTCCGGGGGCCTCACGCTGCTCTCTCCCGCCCCAGACCGAGGAGCTGAACAAGGAAGTGGCCTCCAACAGTGACCTGATCCGGAGCGGCCGCAGCGAGGTCTCGGAGCTCCGCAGGGTGCTCCAAGGCCTGGAGATCGAGCTGCAGTCCCAGCTCAGCATGGTAGGAAGGCCCGGAACAGTCCCTGTCCTTGGGTGTGGGACCGCAGGGACAATGGGCCCACTGCAGAGATGGGGAAAAAACAGGCTCAGATGGTGGGGCAGCTTTTCCCGAGTTCTTCGTGCCGCGGCTGGGGCGGCTGGGGTCCGGCTCAGGCACTGCCAGAAATGCTCCCAGAGACCTGGAGCGACCGGTGTGACCCCCAGCTCTTCCTTCCCTCTCTCCCTGCTCACAGAAAGCGTCCCTGGAGAGCAGCCTGGAGGAGACCAAGGGCCGCTACTGC
>NW_004955451.1:15920489-15921606 GCF_000276665.1 Chinchilla lanigera | reverse complement strand
CTGAGCTAAATCCCCAGCCCCACTTCCTATTTTTTTGTTCTGAGTCAGAGTTTCCCTAAGTCTCCCAGGCTGGCCTTGAACTCTCCATCCTCCTGCCTCAGCCTTCCAGGGACCAGGCTTACAGCAGAGCACCCCTGCGCCCGGCTGGGGCTGGACCCCAGCGTGGACCCGGGCCAATGCCTCGGCCTGTCCGAGCCTCCGTTTCCTTCTCTGTGAACTCGAAGGCGTCCGCGTGAGCATCGAAGGCAGCGCGGCGCGGTCAGAGAATGCGGTCGGCCCCTGACCCGGGTCTGTCCGCGCCTGCGCAGTGCCTTCCGCGGCTTCCAAGGGGCCCAGCCGCCGCGGGCTCCTGCCTGCTCCTGACTTCTCCCACGCCTCAGGGGAGGAGCTGAGGCTGGGGGAGGCCGAGCAGCTTCCCCGGAGGGCCACTGTGGTTGGGAGGCCGGACGGTCCCGGGGCGCAGCCTGACCCGCTGTGTCCACCTGAGGCTGCTGGGGCCGGGGTGGGCGGGGCTGCAGCGATGGACAGGACGGTGCCCCGCGCCCGTCCCCTTCCCCCGGCCTTGGCCACGTCTCCCACCGCAGGCAGGGCCACGGGACCCAGGCGGGGACACACAGCCCGAGATGCTGGCCTGAGGGTCGGAAGGGCCAGGGACGTGCAGGCCTGGCCGCCCGAGCCCTGGTGCGCCTTAGCCTCGCGGTGCGGCTGCGAGGGGGGTTTTGAGGAGTGTCTGTTGTCACACAGCATCACGGCTTGCCGCTGGGGAGTCCCCACGCTCACAGCACCCCTCGGTCATCCCCGCCCGGGGCCCCCTTGCCCGCGCTCCCCGACCCCCCGCAGCTCCCCTTCCCTTTCCCCCCGGAGTCCACGCAGGACAGGAGACAGGCGGCCCTCGCCTTCCTGCCTCGGCCTCCTGCCGCCTCTCCTGGTCCTCGCCGCTCCCCCGCGAACACCCCGATTCCACTCACTGCGCCGGGTGCATCTCCTCACCACCCCCGAGTCCCGGGCCTCACTGACTCCCCCCGCCCTCAGAGCTGCGACCTGCGAACGCGGGGTGCGGCGTCCCAGAGGGTGGCTGTGCCCTGAGCTGCCCGGGCCGCTGCCAGAGCCCGCTCTG
>NW_004955451.1:15895210-15914549 GCF_000276665.1 Chinchilla lanigera | reverse complement strand
AGCCGGCTTAGCATCTGCTCACCTCAGGGCGGGAGGGTTAGGCCTCCTCTGGAAGGCTGTCCACCCTGCCCGGCTGGGCTGACTGCCCTTTCTTGGTGCTCCAGGCCCACCTTTGCCCACCAGCCAGCTACCTACCCTCCAGTTTTCCCTGTCCATCCATTCATTATTGTTCCATCCATCCATCCACCCATCTGTCCATCCATTCACCTATCCATCCATCCACTTTTTTCATCCACCCACTTATCCATCCATCCACCCATCCATCCATCCATCCATCCATTCACCTATCCATTCATCCATCTATCCACCTATCCATCCCAACATCCATCCATCCATTCATCCATCCATCCACTCTTCATGTTCCTTGCTCTGTTCCATTTCCCCTCTTCCTTCTTGGCCTTGACTTCCCTCCCTCTCTCCCTCCCTCCCTGAGCATCTACTTTATGCCCCACAGTCAACAGGAGCCCATCTTAAAGCTGCATGCTGAGCAGAGGCTGGCTCCTGAAGAACATGAGCGACTTGGAGAGGAAGAGAACAGGCGAGGACATTCAGGCCAGGGCTGGAAGATGCTTGAGGAGGTGGGGGGTCAGCGAGGGGCCAGAGCTAACCTGTGGGGGTGGGGCTTCTCTTCAGTGGGGCATCATGGGTAACAGGCAGCACTCGAGCTGTGCTGTCCCCGTGTTGGAGCTACTAGGAGGTTTGTGAGTCAATCTATTGCTGGTCCTTAGCCCCTGACCTTTATGTTCTTAACATCCTGGTGTGATTCCCGGGTACAGACATGGACCCCCGTGATCTCCCCTCCTGCCTCGCTCAGCACCCTCGTGACACTGCTTCAGATTTTGTGTCTTTGAAGGAGGCTGTGTGATGTTAACATGTCCGTTCCCTCCTCTGGGCTCGTGCTCCCCACCTGAATATTTGAGAGGTTGCCCCATGACTGCTGTTGCTCTTTGGGCTCTGACTTTTGGGGACTCTCTAGCAAGAGGGGCCTGGATGTTGAAAAGTGGGGCTTGAAGCCCTGCAGAGGGGGGCTGGACGCTGACCAAGCAGCTCCTGCTGCGGACGGAGGATGGAGCACAGAGCACCCTCAGCCCTGAACCTGTGTCTGCGTGTCTCAGCCGGTTGGCGTTGCTGTCTCAGCCATCTGTTGTGTCACAAGGTCACCCGGCCTGTGGAGGGCCAGCTGGGCGACTCTCCGTGAAGGAGGAGCAGTGTCTCCATCGTGGCTGAGCCTGGCCCTGTTTCCACGTACTGATGTGTTTTGAGCTGGCTGGGACTTTTCTTTATCCCTTCAACTGGCCTTAAGCAATGCACATCGGTCCAGTGAGGTGCCGATGGCAGTCTCTGAAGCAAAGACAACAGGGGGCTTCCCCGGTCCCCATTGTTCCTGCAGTGGACTGACAGCTGGGGGTCAACTTGTAACCCCCAGCTGCACTGAGTAAGCGTGGTGCCGGGTGTGGGAGGCCCGCCTGGGGACCCTTGCCAGCGGTGTAAGAGGAGACCTGGAGAAGAGCAAAGGCTTTTGGGAACTAAAGAGGCTGTCGGGAGCTGGTGGAAGCTGTAAGGAGCTGTTGGTTGTTTTGGAGGAGCTCATCATGCTGGCTTTCCTGATGAACTCGGCTGTTTTCATCCTCTGAGGAGCTCGGGACATCGCTGGCACTGAGAATGGCTGTGGTTCACTTTGGGGGAGCTCTGGTCCTCACTCTGAGCATCGCTTCCTGACTCCAGAGGGGAAGATGGTGCACTGCCGGTCTCTTGGAGAAGCTTGCTGCGCTGGCTTTCCTGATGGGAACTCAGCCATCTTGATCATCGGAGGAGCTCGGGACCTCACTGTTGCTGAGGATGGCTGTGTTACCTTTCAGGGGAGCTCTGGCTCATCTGAGTGTTGCTTTCTGGCTCCAGTGCAGACCCTCAGCCTGCTGGCACAGATCCCTCATCCCACTGGCATAGACTTTCTAGATTCCATCACTGACCTTTGGGCCTTCCCAGCGTAGATCCGTGAACAGGCCTACATAAGACATTGTCGTGGGCTCTAGGCCTCCAGGTGAACTCGTGGGAGGCACTGTGATGAGTTCTAGGCCTTTGGCTGGACTCATCAGGACATTTCTGTGAGGTCCAGGCATTCAGCTAGATTTCTTGGTCTATAGTATGTGGATGGATTTCCTGCACTCTTTCATGTGTTATTCTTTGGGTGACTATTATAAATAATCATATGAAATGTGTGTTCTGTATTATATTGTTTCATCTTGCAAAAATATCCCCCAAACCATAAGAGTTCCCTTGTGTGAGCTGGGACAAGGCGGGATGTGTGAGCCATGCTCCACGCTGTCAGCTGACATCGAGCCTCGAGATAGAGGCTATGACTTCCCAGGACTTAAAAGATTACACATCAGAGCTGAAGCACCGACCCCAGAACATTAGATACTATATCAATTGTGTTATCCGGATTACTCTTTCTGCATATCTTTCTCTCTGCATGTGCAGAGGTGACTTCAGGCCTCCTACCCGGTCCAACTCACAGCACTTACCTACTTCCTTCCCACGGTTCTCACAGTCACTCATCCTCAAGCCACTCCCTTCTTCTTCATGAATGAATACACCTGGGCTCGGCCCTGGGTCGAGGCCTTTGCTCCAGACAGCTGTCATCGAGGCTGGACTTGGGGCCCCTTGGCCTCCCACAACTGCAAATATGCCTTAGTGTCCTTATTCTCACCACGGGTTGCACTCGGAGTGGTAGATTGGAATTGACTAGCTAGAATCCCAGTAACTTTTCCATGGGATCACGAGTATAAACTTCCTGGGCCGCGGTGAGGACCGGGAAGGGCTCTCTATACTGGCCCAGACGCGCAGGCCGGGCTGGGAAACCAGGGGGCGGCAGCAGAGCTCTCTGGGGAGAAGGGCACTGTGCTCTGGGGAGGTGCTGCAATCCTGCCGCCGGCCTCTCTGGCTGGCCCCGCGCTCCCACAGCAGAGGCTGCTGGGTCCCAGCCCACTGTCCTCGCAGGGGACAGTCTCCAGGGCCGCAGCCTCCCTGCTATACACAGGAGGCGTCAGCTTGGTGGGCAGAGGGGTGGGCAGGCCAGGCGCTAGAGAGAAGTGGGGGGCACAGCTCTTCCAGGAGAGAAAGAGATGAAGCAGGGTCCATGGGGGCCTGGGGGTCACTGTCATGTGACTCAGCCTTTCTGGACCCCATGGGGCCCGGGAAACGCACGGGGCTGGCAGAGAATCAGAGACGCCGGTGACGAAAGGGGTCGAGTGCAGGTCTGGTCTCTGTTGGAGGAGAGGGGAGCACGTTCTTTCTCTAGGCCCAGGACCCCCCAAATCTCTTCTGGAGCCACAGTCCCCCAAGGGTTCCGGAATATATCTTCCCAAGCCCAGTGGGGGACAAGCGCCCTTTCCCTTCCCTGCCCGGTTGAATGTGGAGACCCGGGGGAGGGGAGAGGGAATCGCAGAGAGAGAGGATGGTAAGTACCTCCTCAGGGCTCTAGTAGGGAAAACAGGACAATTCCGGCAGCCACCACCTCCACCAGTGACAGGGTCAACGCCACTGGCAACAGGACACGCCGGTGTCTGTGTCCTGCACGCCGGGAGGCAGCATGGAAGACCGGAAGGTTGTTTCTGTGGGTTTCTCACTAAGATGCGTGACGACCTCAGTGTGACCGTGGGAAAAGCCAAACTGGGGCCATCGAGAAAGGTCACAAAGGGCAGGAAAGACCTAGGAGCTGCCACTGATCGGAGGAGACGAATGCTGCAGGGGACCCTGAATTGTTCCCTGCAACAGAAGGTGCACAGGAGTGGAAAACGGGTGTTGAAAACGGCACAGTGCTCGTGGCACAGTGCTGGGATGACAGGTGTGGTGGCGCATGCCTGTCATCCCAGCACTCAGGAGGCTGAGGCAGGAGGATTGCCTTGAGTTTGAGGCCAGCCTGGGCTACATTCAAGGGCAACCTGCAAGACAATCTGTCTTAAAAAACCAAAAGAAAAAAAAAATTAAAAAGAAAAAGTGCTGTCTTTCTCAGAGCAACCCTTTATTGGTGAAGGTGCCAGAGAACTGGGCGGTGGGAAATACAGACCCAGGAAGGGAATAATGCCCGAGCCCCCGCATGCTAATGTGCTGAGCCCAAGGTTGCTTCCATATGGGGCGCTGCCCACCTGATCACAATGTCCCTCTCCCCCTCCGCCTCGAGGGGGGCACAGGTCTGCAGCAGGGGGAGCTCCCCGTGTCCTCTGCAGGTCCCATCTCCCTGGAGCCGCAGAGCATGGCCTAACCTCTGAAGGACAGAAGGAGACCACGTGGGCTAGGGTGGGCGCTGGGTCTGGCGGTGCCCTGGTGAGAGACAGGGAAGGACCCGGAAGGAAGGCCCCAGGGAGACGGAGGAGGCTTGGGAAGCTGCCGAGAACTGGGGACTCAGGAGCCAGCAGGAGCTGGCCAAGGTAGGGGGCCCCTGCTGGGGAGGGTCGCTTCCAAGGCCAGGACCCTGCCCACACTCAGACCCTGGGCGTCAGGCACCAGGGCCTGGAGGACACTTTTCTGTCGGTTTAAGTCGCCAACTTTGCGGTCCTCGGGTGTGGCAGCTCCAGAGAGCAGGGACTGTGCTTTCTCAGGCTGGCTCCTGATTAAATAAGGGCCGGCGTGGGCGTCTCCTCTCCCCTGTGGGGTTGCGGGCTTCCTAGAGGTGGGGAGGGGCTCCCGCCTGACTGTGCCCCGGGGCCCTGTCCAGCCCTCCGCACACAATGCGAGCCGTGTGGGGGGCTGCCTGGCCCGGCCTGCCTCACCTGTTTGGGTTGGCGCGGGGCTGCCTACCGGGCGGAGCCGGAGACTTACCGCAGGAGGCACCGCCCGGGCTTCTCCCCGCCCCCCTCCCGCGCACAGCCTGCCTGGGAGCCCGGGCGGGGGGCAGAGCTGGTGGGGTACAGGGGCGGCTCTGATGCCCACCCCAGCCTGACAGCTCCTCTGCCCCCGTGAGCTCTTCTCAAAATGCCAAGTGCGCTGGGAAGGGGGGTGTGGGGTTGCCGTGTCCCCTGCCTGGCTGGGCCCTTGGTGGCCCCTTGGGCCCCAGTCTGTCGGTGCCCACAGAGCTTCGTGTGCTCCACGCCCGGCCCAGGTCCAGGCGCGAGGGCCAGCAGAGCCTCTTCTCAGACAGTGAGTGTGGCCCCATCCCTCAAGCTGCTGCATCTTTACCTTTCGGCTCCCACTGGAGGAGGGGGGGAAAAGAAGGAGGGAGACGAGGGGGGACCCTCCTCAGGGGCCCACGGGGCCGGGATGAGGGGACACGGAGTCTCTCTCGGTCCTGGGCTCCCGGGATTCTGTCCTGTTCCCTGCCAAGGGGAGACAGGCAGGGGGGCCCCGAGGAAGCTGGGTGGGGTCTGCACCCCCGTCCTGCTCCCCATGTCTGTGGATGGGTTTTTTTTCACAGTAGGAACCCCGCCTCCCACTTCAGCCAACAGCATCGTGTGTCCCTCGGCCAAGTCCCTGCTGCTTCCCCGCTGCTGCCGGGGAAGGTGCAGGACGGCGGGTGCGGGGGGACCTTGCTCTGGAAGGAGATTAGGGAGTCTGTCCGGGCAGGTGGAGCCGGGTGGGGCCTGGCTTACTCACATCCTCAGGAGTCCTGGGCACTGCAGATTTGGGGAGCCCCAGGCCTCAAGGCTGTCTCAGAGTTGGTTTCTGAACTCCTAAGCCCCACGGGTGGGGGCGCCCCACTTTGTCTTTTGTGGCAGTCAGGGGTGGGGCTGTGGAGGCTCTGCTACCCTGCTGGGAGCCGCTGATCCCCCAAAGGCATCTGAGCCGCCCTCCAGCGGGCTGTCGGGGCCTGTCGGGGAGGTGGGCCGGCCAGGGCCAGGCAGCCCCAGACACGACCACATTCCTCCCTCTGCCTGCGGGTCCCGGGCTAGGGGCTGGGCTGGCCAGAAGGTTGCTTGGGAAGTAGGGAGCTGAGGCTTTGGTGAGCAAACTTCCAAGCAGGGCCAGCTAGACCCCTGGAGGTGCACCCTGACCCTGTCCACTCTGCCCACAGGCTGGGCACAGACCTGCCGACCCCCAAGGGGCTCAAGTGCAAATGCCCCGCCCGTCCTGCCCCCAGCAGGGCTGCAGGGGGAGGCTGAGAGCAAATCGGGGGCTGGGGGTGAAAGTGCTCTCAGCTGGGCGTGGTGGGGCACACTTGCAATCCCAGCACTTGGGAGGCTGAGGCAGAAGAATCACTGAGAGTTTCAGGCCAGCCTGGGCTACATAGGGAGTTCAAGGCCAGCCAGAAAGACATAGTGAGATCCTTTCTTAAGAAACAAACAAAAAATCCCCCAAACAATAAAAGTCCTCCTGCAGTCCTGTTGCCTGAGCCCTTCTAGGGCTATGTTGGGCCACAGCCCTGGTAGGCAGCCTCTGCCGGACTTGGTCACAAACCCTTGGGCACAGGCCCCAGCGGGCACAGCAGTAGTCTTCACCCCACTGTGCAGATGAGCAAACAGGCTCCGGGCGCCACCAGCAGAGGCTAGCCCCTCAGCCAGCTCCCTGCCCTTCCCCGAGGTCTCTAGCTGTCCCCTTGGGGACCCTTGGGCTTGGCCACACTGGCCAGCCGTGCCATGTCCCTGTTCCCAGAGAGTGGTAAGGAGTCAGGGCCTCCCCGTGGGTGAGGGTGGTCTCAGTGGCCGGCAGCGGGGGAACCCAGGTGCTGGGGAGCCAGCAGGTCACCAGGGTCACCGTGAGAGGCTGTGCTCTGTGAGCTGGCTGGATCCAGTGTGTAGGGTCCCGTGGGGTCCCGCAGCTCCCCGGGCCGATGACGAGGAAAGTGTAGCCTGCGGGCCCGCACCTCCCTGGTGAATCACGCCTGGCGGGACAAGAAAGCCCCAAACACCCCAAACAATGAGTTTCCAGTAAAATATGACAGACGTGAGGAGGCGGGGAAGAGAGGGAGCTGCCTGGGAGTTGGCGCTGGCCCGAGGGTGGTGAAAGCCCAGGGGAATGGAAAATGCCAGGCCCGCCCCCTCCCCAGTGTATAAAACCCCGCGTCCTTCAGCTTCCAGCACGGCTTGGCCTCTCTCTCTCTCTCTGTCTGCCAACCCGACTGCTGTCTCAGCCTCACCTCCCTCCCGGGCACCATGACCACCTGCAGCCGCCAGTTCACCTCCTCCAGCTCCATGAAGGGCTCCTGCGGCATCGGCGGTGGCATCGGAGGCGGCTCCAGCCGCATCTCCTCCGTCCTGGCCCCCAGCGCCTACGGGGGCCTGTCGGTCACCTCCTCCCGCTTCTCCTCCGGGGGAGCCTGCGGGCTGGGGGGTGGCTATGGCGGTGGCTTTAGTAGCAGCAGCAGCTTTGGTGGAGGATACGGTGGTGGCCTTGGGGCTGGCCTTGGCGGTGGCTTTGGTGCTGGCCTAGGTGGTGGCTTTGGTGGTAGCTTTGGCGGTGGCTTCGGCGGTGGCGATGGACTCCTGGTGGGCAGCGAGAAGGTGACCATGCAGAACCTCAACGACCGCCTGGCCTCCTACCTGGACAAGGTGCGGGCCCTGGAGGAGGCCAACGCCGACCTGGAGGTGAAGATCCGAGACTGGTACCAGCGGCAGCGGCCTGCTGAGACCAAAGACTACAGCCCCTACTTCAAGACCATTGAGGACCTGAGGAACAAGGTGGGCAGCAGAGGTGCCACTTGGTCACCCCCCTCTGGGAGCAGCAGATGCCCCGGACCCCTGGCACATCCGGATTTCCAGGCAGGACAGACTACAAGCCCTGATCCCTCTTCCTGGAGTCCTGGATGCCCCCAGTATTTGCTGGGGGAGAAGGCGGTTTCCCCTCCCTTTGTAGCTCAGGTCCTGGGCTCGCACTCCCAGATTCTGGGGGACACCAGCAGTTCCTGCCCCAACATTTGCAGGGGAAGCAGTTGAGGCTTTGGGGGTTCTGTGACCCCCACCCTCCCGCACGGCACAGTAAGCAGCTACCTGCTCTCCAGCACAGGGGAGGAGCGTGGCTGTAACGGGCCGGCGAGACACCTAAACCGCTCATTAGCTCATTAGTCTGGGCTGTGGCTGCCGCCGCCCATGAGCCCTGGCGCTGGCTGGCTGGCCAGGCGGGCGCAGGAAACCCGCAGCTGCAATCAGCGGCAGCCACACCTGCGCCCTGGTAAGCTTGCTCCCTGCTCCACCCCCTCACCCCAGGAGCCCCATGAGCCCCTTGGTGCTGCGCTGCGTGGGGTTAGGGACATGAGATGATTGAGGGTCACCTCAGCCAGGTGCAGGGCTCCGTCTGTCATCTTTTTCTCTGACGCTTCCTCTTTCTAATCCCCGGCGCCAGCTGGGTCTCATCTTTTGGGAAAGTCCCACCTGAGGCCTTGTGCATGGTGGCCCTGAGGAGAAAGTGTGCATGGGGCTGCCCCATGTGAAGGGAGAATCGGAGCTCAGAGCCCACCCAGGGAGCCCCAAGGGGCTCAGAGTCCTGAGAGCGGCTCCAGGTTTTGCAGCAAGCCAGGGACTGGGACCACAGCTGCAGGCTTTGGATCCTAGGGCTTGGACTCTTTGTACCTCCGCAGTATTGGAGCCCTGGCTCAGGGGGTATCTTGGGGCCGTCCCCTAGGCAGGGGACTTGGAGAAGAGCAGGATCCCACAGACCGCTGCAGGCTGCAGTGGTGCTTGGCTACGGATGTCCATTTGATGAAGAGCCTGTGGCCTTTCTCTTCTGCAGATCCTCACGGCTACTGTGGACAATGCCAACGTCCTCCTGCAGATCGACAATGCCCGCCTGGCCGCGGATGACTTCCGTACCAAGTGAGTTTCGGCAGGGGCTCAGTACACCCAGGATTCCCAGGGTGGGGCGTTTTTGGACTCTTTTCCAAACAGAGCTGACCCGTGCCAGGAACACCCCTTGGGGTGCTTGTAAAATGTAAGACTCCTGGGCTCCGCCCTTGGAGTTATGGTTCAGTTATTTTTAAAAGGTTACCTGGGTGATTCTGATCCACAGCCAGGTTTGGGAAGCACCGCTTAGGGAGAGGCTCTGCCTGTCTCCCACCCCAAGTGCAGTTCATGATCATATTTGGAGGCCTGGAGCCTCATTGGTCAGCTGAAGCTGGAAGCACCTCCCTCCCCGAGTTCTGCGGCATGATGAGTCGCCTTGTTCCTGGGGTGCCAGGAATGCTGTCATCTGCGTGATCAATGGGCACTATGTCCACAAACTGCCCTCTGGGTGCCAGCTCCGGGAAGAAGCTGCAGGTGAAGGGAACAGGGCTTCCTGTGTGGACAGGAAGGGCCTCTCATTCTTACGCTGGGGTCATTCCAGGTACGAGACGGAGCTGAACCTGCGCATGAGCGTGGAGGCCGACATCAACGGGCTGCGCAGGGTGCTGGACGAGCTGACCCTGTCCAGGGCCGACCTGGAGATGCAGATCGAGAGCCTGAAGGAGGAGCTGGCCTACCTGAAGAAGAATCACGAGGAGGTGGGCACTAAAAGGAAAGGACAGTTAAAAGAATGGCCAGGAGAGCAGAGACAGGACGGGTACGGGGAGGCGGCGTTCCGGCCAGGGCGCCTCACTGTGGACCTTTCCTCCCCGGCTGTGTAGGAGATGCTGTCCCTGCGCGGCCAGGTGAGCGGCGACGTCAACGTGGAGATGGACGCGGCCCCCGGCGTGGACCTGAGCCGCATCCTGAACGAGATGCGCGACCAGTACGAGAAGATGGCGGAGAAGAACCGCAGGGAGGCCGAGGAGTGGTTCTTCAGCAAGGTGGGTGCCGCTGGCAGAGGAAGGGACCTGGGGGCCCTGCCTTTGGGGCCCGCTGGTGTGAATGGGGTTCCTATTCTGTGCAGACCGAGGAGCTGAACCGCGAGGTGGCCACGAACACCGAGGCCCTGCAGAGCGGCAAGAGCGAGATCTCCGAGCTGCGCCGCTCCGTGCAGAACCTGGAGATCGAGCTGCAGTCCCAGCTCAGCATGGTAGGCACGAGGCTGTGCACAGGGTGGGCCCGGGGTTGACAGAGAGGGTACGGCCGCCCCCAGGGATCCCAGGTCTTCTTTACCTCCCTTACAGAAAGCATCCTTGGAGAACAGCCTGGAGGAGACCAAGGGCCGCTACTGCATGCAGCTGTCGCAGATCCAGGAAATGATCGGCAGCGTGGAGGAGCAGCTGGCACAGCTGCGCTGCGAGATGGAGCAGCAGAACCAGGAGTACAAGATCCTGCTGGACGTGAAGACGCGGCTGGAGCAGGAGATCGCCACCTACCGCCGCCTGCTGGAGGGCGAGGACGCCCAGTGAGTGCCCGGCCCTGCCCTCTCCAGCGGCTCGTCTTCTCTGCCTGCCCTCCAGGCGTCTAACTGTCCTGCCCCTGTCTCTCTTCGCAGCCTCTCCTCAGCCCAGTTTTCCTCTGGCTCCCAGTCGTCCAGAGATGGTAAGCTGTTCTTTCTCCTTGGTGTGGGTCTGGACACCCCAGGCCCCCAGCAGGTCTAGAGCTTGGGTTAGGAACTTCCAGCAGTTGAGTTATAGGGTGCTCACCCAGTATCTCTTATGAACCTCCTCGGGTAGCAGAAGCCCTGACCTCACCCTCCTTGGGGCTAGGACGCCCGTCTGTGCTTCTCTCACCCGTGTAGACGCCATGGTCATGGCGGTCAGCACCACGGACAGCGGCCGCGACTCTTAGGCCGGGACCCAGCAGTGCACTGGGGTCATTTGGATGGAACCGGCAGAGTCTGAGCTCTTAGGAAGCTCCAGTCTGAAGACACAGACTGTCCCTGACCTTAGAGCTGTCGTCTGAAGTGCGATGGCCTCTGTGCTGGGTAACAGCATTGCAAGGAGTGGCAATCCGGGGAGAGGGCAGTAAGGCCAGTTCATCGAGGCCTCAACTTCTCGGCCTGTCTGCTCACGATTCCCCACTGCCTGCAGCCTCAAGCACGCCCTCTCTCCCTCCTCCCCAGTGACCTCCTCCAGCCGCCAGATCCGCACCAAGGTGGTGGACGTGCACGACGGGAAGGTGGTGTCCTCCCACGAGCAGGTCCTGCGCACCAAGAACTAGGGCTGCTCGGCACTGCGCAAGCCCAGGAGGTGCCCTGTGTGGGCCCAGACCTCGCTGCAAGATGCCCTGTCCTGCCTCCCAAACACTTCAGGCCCTGCATTACCCTTGCCCCCTCCTGGCAATCAATAAAGCTTCTTTAGCTGAGTTGCACAACACCTGTGTCTGCCCTCATTGTCTGAGCGGTGTGGGAAGCAGGTGGGCAGCATTGCTCTGCGCCTCATCACAGCTGGGCTGTGGCCCCTGGGACGGGGTGAAAGGGCCTGCGGGCGGGCTGGGCTTTGGTCCCAGGACAGTTTCACCATCTCAGAAGACAGGCAGATGTGGGTCCCGGGTCACGGGCGGACTCTCGCCAAGCTCACAGGGACGTTCACTCATTCACCTGCCCATCCACTCACCAGGCACCCAGCAGCTCTGGAGCCAGGTGCTAGGTGAAGGATTCTTAGCATCTTAGGGGATCAGGGATCCCTTTGAGAAGAGACTGGAAACTATAGATTTCTTTCTTTCACCCCATCGCTGAATAAGCATCCACATTTGTGTACAATTAATGGGGTTCATGGGTCCCCTAGGTCTCCTCAGGGTGATCCATGAACTCAAGGTTGGAATTCGAACTCACGCTCCGCAGCTGTCTTGGCTCCCTGGACTGGCACCAGCCCCGCCCACACCGAGCTGCCCTAGGGCGCTCTGGCTGCAGCCTCCAAGCCCACTGGTGGTGGTATGTGGGAGGGAGTGACAGCAGCAGCTGCTTGTGAGCGTCCACGGAGGAGCTGTGCTGGTGACACCGTGCATTCCCCAGGAGGGCCTGACTGCTTTCCAGCTCCGGCTCTGTTCTGCATTAGCTCTCTGCCTTGGTGGGCCTGAGCCTCCGTTCCCCCGCTTGTACAGAAGAGATGATGAATCCTGCCTCTTGGGGCTGGTAGAAGAATCCGATGAGCAAAGGCACCCTAAGAGCCAGGACTCTGGAGCCTCCCTGTGGTGGAGGAGGGTCTTCGGGTTCCTTGGCGGGGCTGGAAAAGCAGTGGGAAGGGGAGGAGCCTAGAGGCATGAGTGGCGGAGATTCCCGGGGTGGGCGGGGCTCAGTGCCCCAGCGGGGAAAGAGGGCACTGGCCCTGTGTCTGTCTCAGCTGCTCAATGTTTCGGCCCTGTGGAGGCGGGACTGGAAACAGACCCTGGGCTTTGGAGGCAGACACCTAGCACTGGAGTCCGGGGTCCTCGGCCCAGGAGCCTGGAAGAGTTTGGGCGAGATATTGCATCCACATCCCTTCTCACCCAGTGGGGGACAGGACCTTCACTACCCAAGGCTAAAAGAGGGTGAAATGATCTCCCAGAGGCAACGAGTTTGACACCAAGCCTGGTACACAGGGCTCTGTACATGGTCGCACGAGGGCGTCATTAGCAAAAGAAATGCAGTGACGTTGCTTCTCTGTCCCTCGCCGACACCTCTGGAACGCTGGGGTGTCTCCTCCATGCGCACTGGCCACGGGAAAGGCGGGGCTGGGTGCTGGAGGGGGGACTCGGGGAGGCACAGGTCTGAGGCTGCTTCCTCCCGGACTGGGAAAGGATGGCCCAGGTGGGGCAGGACCCAGGGAAGAGGGCTCGTGTCGCCCCTGTGGATGCCGGGCCCTGGGGACCGGGGTCCCAGCTGGGCTGTGAGCCTCCTGCTCCAGCAGGGGGTGGCCTGGAATCTGGGCAGCAGGGCACATTTGAAGGGGCCACACGGTCCCAGACAGAGAGAAAAACCTAGCAAGAGTCACAGGGGGACGCAGCCCGGAATGCGCTGTGTTGCCTGGGAATCCCATCATTCTGCCCTGGACCCGGTGCCGCACGCCACTTCCACCAGAGGAGTTCTGGGCAGGGAGACAGGAGGCTCCTAGCTGGGGAGCAATGGCACGCACCCCCTCGCTGCTGCGTTCCCTGCCACGCCGTTGGGGGAACACGGGGTGAAGCCGCAGCAGGGGCTGCCAGGCCGGAAGCAGGTCCGCACTGGAGCGGAGGAAGTCCCACAGTGGGCATGGAGGCCCCGGAACCGGACGGCGGCCCCAGCGTCTGGCGCGGACGCCCCTGTCCTCTGGAGTCCCCTCCACCACACCCCAGTGGGAAGGGCTGAGCTGACATTTGAGCGCTGCCAACAACCAGTGCTCTGGTCCCCAGGGCCTGAGGCCACCCCACCCAAGACCCGACAGCCCCTCCACGGAAACAAGAGCTGGGAAAAGCGACTCGGTAGCACCGTCTAGTGGACGCAGGAGGGGTTGCCTCTCGGAGTCCCGGGGCTCCGCCTCCTTCCAGTACAGGCGGGGTCTCCACCCTCAGAGCGCAGACCGTGGGGCCACCGGGAAGCCTCCTCTCTAGGGTTCTGAGCCGCTCCAGTTCACCCCGACTGCAAGGGGCCCAGCCCAGCCCAGAGGTTCCCGGAGGGAAAGAGCTACGACCCTCCATCTTGTGTCCTCCATAGCTCCCACTGTCCCAGGTCCCACAGACTCATAGGGAACCCAGGTCGCCAAGACGGTCGGAGAGGAAGTCAGGGAGCGGACCCCGCGCCACTGGCAGCCAGGGCAACGTCCCGCTGTGTGCTGGGCAAAACCACGCAGCCTCACAGCAATCCCAGGAGAGCAAAAGCGACTCTCTCTTCCAGGATCTTTTGCGCGGCGGATCCAATCCTCTGCCCTTTGGCCACGCTGGGCCTCTGCCCATGTCGGGAGTTGCCGCCTCCCTCGAAGAGCATTTGCGTGTGATTTTGTCCGTTCCCGGGGCTCTCTCCTCCTGCTCCTTCTTCACAGGAGAGTCTCTCAGAGAGACCGGCCCGGCCCGTCAGGGCACGTTCCCTGCCCCACGTCCCTGCTTCCCTCCCACAGCACACCTCAGCTACCGGTCGCGCCTATCTGGAGATCTGTTTTACTTCACAGAGGGTCAGGCCTCCTCACCCCTTAGTCCTCCACTCCGGGGCAATGCCTGGCTCACGGCAGGTGCTCGGAAAGGGGTGGATCTAGACGCACGGTGAGAGACAGGAGTGGGAGGGGAAGCCGCTTCCCCCGAATGCAGTGGCAGAACCTTGTTTTGGGACTCGGCCCCCTGGGCCTGGCGGTGTCTGCTCAGCGGGGTGGTGACGGGTGACTACAGAGTGAGAAAGAATCGGCACTGACAGACAGATGCGGGCACCTCCAGCCCGGCGCCAGCGGGCAGCGTGCACAGCCAGGGCGGCTGCAGAGAGAGGAGCGTGACTCAGCCTGCTCTCCCTCCCAGCGGCTACCTGCTGACTCAGGGTCCTCCCTGGCCCTGCCTGGCCTCAGTGGCAGACAGCAGTGGGGAGTGGGCAGCCAGTCCAGGCAAGGAGCGGGGTGGTCCCCGTCATCTCCCTGAAGCCCCACGCCCTCCACGGAGCGCCGGCCTCTCCCCTTTGGGGCACCGTGCAGAGGGTTCGGTGTCTGGCTCCCTCCCGGCGCCCCATCTGCCTCTGCGACCCGTCTCCTGACCCGTGAGCCACGGAGGTGCTGGCTCATGGCCGCAGACAGTGGCACTCATCTTGCTGGGCCGCCACGCCAGGTGCCGGGCGACACGGGCTCCACTTGTCGGACCCTGAGCCCCGAGAAGGTGGCAGCATGAGCCTCGTCATACAGCCAAGAAAAGGTCACTCCCCCAGGCCAGGGCCAGCGGCCTCTGCCTCCCTGGCCCACTTGCCCCACGCGGTTCCTCCCGTCAAGCAGGCGCCCGGAGGTGGGAAAGGTGGCGCCCAGCAGCAGGCGCCGTGCGCCTCAGGTGCGGACTGTCACAGCTGTCCAGACGGCCAGATGTGGGGAGGAAGGCAGATGTGCGGTGGACACTCACGCGGGCCACAGCCAGACACTCGTCCAGGGGCCCCTCCGCCCACCTGTGTTGTATGTGGCCCTGGTGACTCACCAGGGAAAGTCTTCCCACGGGGAAGCTGAGGCTGAGGCCAAGGGGTGGGCTGGGCGGGGTCGGCAGGCCTCCAGCCCCATCCAATGGGGAACAGCTGCTTTCCCCACAGCTCTGTCCCCAGAGTTCCCAAGGAGGACCAGACGGCCAGGGCAGGGGCTCGGGAAGGACCAGCGGGAAGCTGGCTGCGGGGCTGCGGTCGGCCCTTCACTCTCAAAGCCGGGGAGCTGCTGGGACTCCTGATCCAATCCGGGTGGGGACTCCTAGGTTCCCAGGTGGCCTGGCGAGGGCTGGGAGGGGCCAGGCGTGCGGGGTCCTCTGGGCACCTTCGGGGCTGCTCTGGACCGGGGAGGCTTCTGGCAGGGCTGGGGCGGCCTGGGACGAGGCGGTTGGGGTGAGGGTGAAGGCAGGGCTGGTGGATTTGGCATTGGGGCCAGAGACGGGCATCACTGGCCAGACCTGGCTGGGCAGGGGTGCCCTGCTTCGAGCTGGGGTCACCCCAGCAAGTCTCAGTATTGTTGGGTCCCCCCACCCAGAATGCACAGCGTGGTGCGGCTGGCACCCCCACCTTCACCAGCCTCTCCCCTGCCAGCTCAGGGCTGAGGGCCCCCGTCTCATCCCAGCTGGAGCTGGGGCCTCAGTGTGAGCCGTGGAAGCAGGCGGAAGGGACCATGACATGCGTCCTGGCAGCTTGGGGTCTGCAAGACCCTGGGCAAAGCTTCAGCACCTCAAGAACCCGGAGGGAGAGGGATCAGCGTGCTCCCCCGCAAACCCCAGGACTGGGAGACTCCTGTGTGCTGGCCACAAATGCCCTCAGTACCCTCTGTTCTGTTCTGCCTACTCTCAGTTCTATGGTTTAATTACCATCTGATACCATCCATTTAAATATTTAACATATTTTGGAAAAGTAGCTCGCCTTTTACTTCAACAAACACATTTATAAAGGAAATCCTATCCTACTACCAAAAAGAACAGAACAGAAAAAAAAAAAAAAAAAAAGAACAATCAGAATCATTTGCCCAGCTGGGCGTGATAGGGCACGCCTGTCATCAAAGCACTCAGAAGGCACAGCCAGAGGATCAGCATGCGCTTGAGGCCAGCCTGCGCTCCACAGTGAGTTCAAGGCCAGCCTGTACGACACAGTGGGACCCTGCCTCAGAACATAAGAGGAATCATTTGCCCACGATGGAAGGAAATGAAGTTGGGAGTAGTTAGGATTTAACTCCTAACTGGAGAACTAGAGGCCGCTGTTCCCAAAGGTCCCGGCTCTGGTTTTTTGGGCAGGATGACTGACAGGTGTAACGCTTCCCCCGGGAACGAGAGCCTTGAGAGCAAAAGGAAACGCTCTTCTCCCCTTGTCTGAGCACTGCAGTCAAACACAGTCCCTGCACCATCCTAGAGCACCCCCGGAAATGCTGGTCCTTTTCAGGCCCCAGAGCAGAGGTAGCGGCCCCTTCCAGGCCCTGCCGACCATCCTGGGCTCTCTCTCCTCCCTGAGCAGCTTTCCTGAAGCTCATCTGTGTCGGGGTCTTGGCGGGACCAGGCCTGGAGCTGTGTAGGAAGAGCAGGTGCAGCGGGAAGCCTCGGAGACACAGCGTGAGAGTCCTAGGTGGGCAAAGCGGGAACCCAGAGGGGGAGCTCGGGAGGGCTTCGTGGAGCAGGCAATGGAGAGGCTGCCAAGGGCCAGCAGGAGCCTTCTGCACAGGGAGGACGTGGAGGGACATTTCTGTCGGAGGAACTGCATGTGTGGAGCATTGTGAAGGATGAAGGGGCTTGGGGGCATTCGCTGGGGAAACAGGAAAAGAGGGGCAGGAATAGAAAGATTCATTTAAAAGCATCACACTAGCCAGGCTTGGTGGTGCACGCCTGTCATCCCAGCACTCGGGAGGCTGAGGCAGGAGGACCATTGCAAACTGGAGACCAGCCTGCGCTACAAAGTGAGCTCAAGGCCAGCCTGAACTGCATAGCGAGACCCTGTCTCAAAAAGACACAAAAAAGTATCATACCACAGTTCCTATGCACCCTTCCTCCCTTCCTTCCTCCTTTCCTTTCTCTGTGCAGCGCTGGGGATGGAACCCTGGACCTTTCTCATGCTGGCTGAGCGCCTGCCTCCGAGTGACACTCCCAGCCTTTTAAACTTTTTATTGTGAGACAGGGTCTCACTAAGTTGCCCAGGCTGGTGTGGAGCTTTTGATCCTGCCTCAGCCTCCCAAGTAGCTGGTGTTATGTGTGCGCCACCCTGGCCAAGCAGTCCGATACCTCCTGAGTGTTTCTCCCCCATCCCCTCCGGGGAGACGAGCAGATCATTCAGGTCGTTCTCCCAAGGAGGGAACGGAGACTTGGTGAGCTCAGGGAGCTTAGCGCAGTGCGTGGCCAGTGAGCGCGGGGCTGGGGTGGAGCGCGGTGTGTGGTGCACACGCGGCCATGTTTACCACTCTTCCCTGGCCTTGGTGACTGGGATACGCGTTTGGGTGTCTGCCAGGAGCCAGGGGCAGTTTCCCATCTGTACCGTGTCCCCAGGCTCCGTCCAGGACAGACACTCAGCTATGGTCCACCCTGTCCTGCTCTAGCACTGCAGAAGGCCGGGGCAGCGAGGCCACGGCGGCCCCCTCACAGGTCACAGCAGGCAATGGCCACACGTCACTTACAGGGTCCACTGTGTCCTCCAGGTCCCCCGCATGGACCTGCGCTGTGCACTGGGGGGTGGCTGCTTGTCCCTCTCTCCGTCCTCGGGGATGACCGCCTCTCCCAGCACCCTGGCATCTCCTAGGGGCACACACAGTCTCTGGTCTCCTCTCAGCCTGGGGTTCGGGGAACAAGGACGGGGCTTCTCGTTAAAGGGGTCTTCAGGGCATGATCGGGCTCCTGCTCCTGCTGGCAGCGTTGGTAGGTGGAGGCTGTGCCCACCCCCAGCCTCCTTGTCCCTGTGCCCAGCTCCGCTCACACCAGGGGGTATGGGGTGGGTATGGGGACGGCTGCAGACAGTGGTCGTCACCCACGGGGGAGGCAGCTCTATCCCCGAAGTCTGTTCCAGAGGCCTAAGCCTCCGACCGTGGGGCTCGGCCTTGCAGCAGGCTAGGATCTCCAGGATGTAGGTCACCCCCTTGGCGGCAGGTGATTTACGGTGCCCTTGACAGCCTAATGTCCTCCAATTATCCCCACACAATGGAGAGGGGCTGGGCTGCCCCTGGGCAGCCACCAAAGGGACGCGGAGCCCCGGGCACCTGGCCTCCAATCCCAGGCCTCCTGGAGTCTGAGGGGGGTGCTGGCATGGTCGGAGGAGGGCACACCCGGGCGTGCCACCCCGGCCGGGGGTATAAGAGCGCGGCCGGGGACAGCTCGGCAGCAGCAGCACCTCTGGGACAGCTTCCCACGGAGCCAGCGGCAGCACAGCAGCCTCACCATGACTTACAGACAGTTCTCGTCCTGGAGCCGCAGCAGCTGCGGGGGCGGCGGGGGCGGCGGGGGCGGCCTGCGCTCTTCCTTCAGCCGCTTCAGCAACTCCGGGGCCGGGGGCGGGGGCCGCTTCAGCTCTGCTAGTGGCTTCGGCGCCTGCGGCGGGGGAGGGGGCGGCTCCCTCTATGGTGGAGGAGCCGGAGGGGGCTTCAGTGCCGGGAGCCTGGGTGGGGGCTTCGGGGCCGGTGGCGGTGGTTTCGGAGGTGGCATCGGAGGAGGCTTCGGCGGCGCTGGGGGCTTTGGAGGAGGCCCCGGCGGGGCCGGTGGTGGCATCCTGGGCACGGACGAGAAGACCACCATGCAGAACCTCAACCACCGTCTGGCTTCGTACTTGGACAACGTGCAGCGGCTGGAGCAAGAAAACTACGAGCTGGAGAGGAAGATTCAGGAGTGGTACGACACGCAGGGGCCCAAGTTCCTCCGGAAGGACTATTCCCCGTACTACGACTCCATCGAGGACCTCCAGAGACAGGTAGACCTGGCTCTCTCCCTCTCTCTCCCTGCTCTCTCTGTCTCGGTCTCTGTCCCTCTCTCTCTGCCTGTCTCATCTTCCAAGTAGGTGAAGCTAGGCTGGAGGTTTAGCCCGGATAGCCGGGGATGCTGCCTGCTGGAGACCTGGAGCACTGTCAGGAGTGCACTGGTCTTCGGCTCTCAGGCCTGGGATGGGGACCCCCGGCTGCACTCTGGCTTTCACCCCACGTGCACAGCTTCCAGAGTCTGGGAAGGGCAGGAAGGAGGCCTCATGAACGCGGGCAAGACTGGTTGTGGAGCCGCCTTTTGGCCTGGTCTCAGGTCAAGCCTGTCTTTGCCTACTACTCTGGGGCGCCTAGAGGGGACTGCTGTGATCTTTTCAGGTTCTTCAGACCCAGATATCCATGCTGGTCGTTCAAGTGATGAAGAGGATCTTGAGCTCTGGGGATAGACTCCATATGTCTATCAACCATCCACCCATCCACCCACCCACCAACCCATCCACCCACCTACCCATCCACCCACCCATCCACCCATCCACCCACCCA
>NW_004955451.1:15839210-15894812 GCF_000276665.1 Chinchilla lanigera | reverse complement strand
CCATCCATCCATCCATCCATCCATCCATCCATCCACCCAGCCATGCATCCATCTACCCATCCATCCATCATTCCGCACCCACCCACACTTGAGCTTGTTTGCTGAAGGCTGGGAAGGGGTCTGGGTCTGGGCCGCATACGCACTGTTGGGAACTCCTCTTGGACACCTTTCTGGGGGGGATTCTCCCCGCCTTTGCCATTGCCCCTCCCCGCAGTGGATCACAGGAAGGGGACCAGTTTTAAGCCATCTTTTCTTGCTCAGATTCTGCACCTGACAGTGGGCAATAACAAAACTCTCCTGGATATCGACAACACTCGAATGACACTGGATGACTTCAGGGTTAAGTGAGTCTGACCCCAGGCCCTCCCTATCTCCCCCGCCGCGCAGCCCTCTGGAGGCCTCTGCTGATCACCGCCTGCCCTGGCTGGTCTGTAGGTACGAGATGGAGCGGTCTTTGGGGCAGTCGGTGGATGCTGACATCAATGGTCTGCAGCGGGTGCTGGAGAATCTGAACATGGAGAAGTCCGACTTGGAGATACAGTACGAGTCTCTGCAGGACGAGATGCAGGCCCTCAAGAAGAACCACCAGGAGGTACGCTCCTGCTGCTGTGACTGTCAGGTCCAAGGAGGGGCAGGCGAGCAGAGGCAGCAGGGGCCTGAAGGGCACCCTCTCCCTTTCTCCGGAGGACACTCCCAGCCCCTCTTCGGCACTGTCTGTACCAGTGGCTGGGCTTTGATTTCACACCTGTGTCCCTTTTTGTAGCCTGAGGGACTGGTGGGAGAGAGCTGCAGTGGGGGAGGAAGGACCCTCCCTGACCTGACCTCCCCTTCTGCCTCGGCAGGAGATGAGCCAGCTGACCGGGCAGAGCGGTGGGGACGTCAATGTGGAGATCAACGTTGCCCCCAGCAGAGACCTCACCCAGATCCTCAACGACATGCGCCAGGACTACGAGCAGCTCATCTCCAGGAACCGGAAGGAGATCGAGGAACGCTATGAGTCCCAGGTGAGCAGGGCGGGCGGCCCGTGCCACCCTGTGCCCGCTGTTCACCACGCGTCCTCCAGGCCTGCACCCCCTCCTTCCCTTCCCCCACCCTTCTTCTTCCCAGCTCTGCGCCCCTCGGTGCTGCGGGGCCCACCCATCCTCCAAAAGATGGCATCTATCCACCTTCTTGCCCCCTCCCTTCCTTCTCTCCTTCCCCCCTCCTTCCTTCCTTCCCTCTTTCCCCCTTCCTTCCTTCCTTCCTTCCTTCCTTCCTTCCTTCCCTCCTTCCCCTTTCCTTCCTTTCTTCCTTCTCCCTTCCTTCTCTCCTTCCTCTTTTCCTCCCTTCCTCCCTCCCTCCGTCCTTCCCCCTTCTTCCTTCCTTCCTTCCCTCCTTCCCCCTTCCTCCCTTCCTCCCTCCCTCCCTCCCTCCCTTCCTCCCTCTCTGCCTTCCTTCCCCCTTCCTTCCTTCCCTCCTTCTCTCCCTCCCCCTTCCCTTCCCTTCCTTCTTTCTGTACTCATTCCTTCATTCAGTTTTAGAGGACTTTCTCAGTGCCAGTTTTTGGGGGAGCGCTGACCTTTCAGACATGAATCAAATAAGGTTGCAACTCTTGGGGAGCTCACAGTTCATCAGTGTGTGGACAGAGCTGAGTGCTGACACGGTGTAGAGCTCTGGTAGAGGGACACAGTGTGCCTCCCATTCTGTCTCAGCTCCCCGGTTGCTGTCTTCCTCCGTGGGTCCTTAGAGCTTGGCAAGGAGCCTTGGACACGACGGCGTGGTCTGGGGCGTGTTTGTGTGTGTGTGTAAGATGGTAGGGAGGAATTTTAAACTGGCGGCTTGGTGTGAAGGGTCTTGGAGCTCTGCTGAGAAGGAAAGGCGTGCTGAGAGAACTGGACGGCTGCCCTGCTGGAGGGACCCAGAGCTCGGCAGGTCCTTGGGTTGGGCTCTGCCCCAGCCTTGGAGGGAAGATCTCTAGGGTGAGGCAGAGTCTTGCTGTTTCAAGCTCCTGGCCCTGCCTGGTCCTCACTGAGCCTTTGGGTTTGCAGATGACCCATATCGAACAGGAGGTGACAAGTAGTGGTCAAGAGATGGAGAAGAACACCAAGGAGGCGACCCAGCTCAGGCACAGCGTGCAGGAGTTGGAGGTCGAGCTGCAGACTCAGCTCAGCACGGTGGGTAGTGCTGCCGCGGAGCCCTCCCTGGGCGTGCTCTGCGAGGCTGGGTGGGAAGGAGAGGACCCAGGCGGGAACGTCCTTCTTAAAGCTTTCTCTTGCCCCCTAGAAATCAGCCCTGGAGAAGGCCCTGGAGGACACGAAGAACCGCTACTACATCCTGCTGCAGGAGATGCAGCAGCAAATCAGTAGTGTGGAGGAGCAGCTTGCCCAGGTCCGGGGCGAGATCGAGTGCCAGAATCTGGAGTACAGCAACCTGCTGAGCATCAAGATGCGGCTGGAGCAGGAGATCAACACCTACCGCAGCCTCCTTGAGGGCGGCCAGGAGGACTTGTAGGTCCCCAGGACTCTGTGGAGCCCTTTAGGAATCCCCAGGCCTTTTGTCCCTCTGGATAGGCAAGCTCTGTGGCAAGGGTCTGATGACTGGGGACGTCTTCATCTTGTGGAGACACGGCAGGGGCGTGGGGCCTTGGAAAAGGAGGGCGGGGACCACGGGAGAAGGGGCGGCCCCAGCTCCAGGGAGGGGAAGGTGCCATGGTCCCAGCTGGAGGCTCCTTGCTGTGGGTTGTGGTGCCATCCCAGTCTCTGTCTGCTGCCTGCCAGGACTGGGAAGAGTCACAGTTGAGTCCTGATCCTGTCCAGGGCCATCCTTCGATATGCATGTGGGGACTACTCATTTTATCTCTGTGTCTTCTTCCTTTTCCAGTGACTCTTCTGGAGCTGGACAAATTGGCTTTGGAAGTAGCAAAGGAAGACAAGGAGGAAGTTGGTCTAGAGGAGGAAGTGGGGGCAGCTATGGTGGAGGAAGTGGAGGTAGCTATGGTGGAGGAAGTAGTTCTGGAGGAGGAAGTGGAGGCAGCCATGGTGGAGGAAGTGGAGGCAGCTATGGTGGAGGAAGTAGTTCTGGAGGAGGAAGGGGAGGCAGCCATGGTGGAGGAAGTAGTTCTGGAGGAGGAAGGGGAGGCAGCCATGGTGGAGGAAGTAGTTCTGGAGGAGGAAGTGGAGGCAGCCATGGTGGAGGAAGTGGAGGCAGCCATGGTGGAGGAAGTGGAGGCAGCCATGGTGGAGGAAGTGGGTCTAAGGGAGGAAGTGGGGGCAGCTACGGAGGAGGAAGTAGTTCTGGAGGAGGAAGTGGAGGTGGCCATAGTGGAGGAAGTGGAGGCGGCCATGGAGGAAGTGGAGGCAGCTATGGTGGAGGAAGTGGATCTAAGGGAGGAAGTGGAAGACCGTCCCAGTCCCAGTCCTCCTCAAAACCTGAGGACTGTGATGATGTACAAGGTAAGAAGTGGTCTGGGCTGTGCTGAGGGGCATGGCTCTAGGTTATGGGGTAAGGGAATAGTCAAGCCCACATTTATTTATTTATTTATTTGCACCCTAGGATTGAATCAAGGCCTTATGTGTGCTTGGCCACCCTGTTAGTGTATCTTTGCACCTCTCTGGGGAATGCACATTGGGACGAGCTCATTTCAGGGAGGTCCCTGGCATGGTGCTATAGACCCACCCTTGGTTCTGAAGTGATCACTGCTCTGGCAGCCTTGGATGAGGTTAGGTTCAACTCTACACACGGCCCGGGTCTCAGAGGACTAGGAGATGGGCTGAAAATTGTGTGGTACAGTGTAGCTCTCCCCCTGCAGCCCACGCTGTCATTTTTATGAGGGCCCAGCAAAGGAGAGAGAATGAGGAACTTACTGAAAGGACTCAGTTCCGTGGGCTCCCAGGCTGGGATTTTCTGTCCTGGGGGCAGCAGAGCTGGGCTGGTACAGTTCAGGGGAAACAGCGCCCACAGGTTTGGTCCGTGGCTGGCTGGGACAGCACTGTGTGACATAGGGAAGGGGACACCTCTAACGCCTGTGACGATCTAAAATCGGGAAAGAGACAAGCCGGTGGGGCGGGCTCCAGGTCGGGAAATTTTCCCACGCCTTCACTGAATTGTATAAAGCAAAAATTTGACATGAAATTGTCGTGAGAGGCGGGGGTGCGGGGACATGCCTGAGGACTGTCCTTCTACACAGTGTCTGGGGTGCTTTGTGTGTCGGTGGCACTGCAGAGCCGTGGGTTTGCATGTAGGGGTGTGGCAGGGGCCATCTTCCTCTCAGTGTCCAAGAAATCTACTAACAGAGCAGCGGGATGTGGAGGAGCTGCCCCGAGGGACAGAACGGGTGGAGCCAGGCAGCGGGTGACCTCCTGGTCCTTCCATGTCGAGATTCCCCAGGCTCCTTGCTCGGTCTCTCCATCTTTTCGGGGAAGTCCCTGCTTGAGGTCCCCTCTTTATCTCATCTCCTTCCCGCTCTCCACAGGCCACCAGCTACGATACTAGAGCCCCTGCCGACTTTCCCCACCCAGCGCCAGCCGACCACCCCCCAGGCGGGCAGACTCCAGGTGCGCTTGCTTCCTGCGCCCTGCCATCAGGCCTGACCGGCCACCAGCGTTGGTGCCCCTGTGGGGCTGGACTGATGTGGCATTGAGCCACTGGCCATCCGTTGGCTCCCTTCCTTGCTGGGCTTTGATGCCCTCGAGGTTGGGGAGCTGTCTCTTCCCCTGGGTGGCCCCTGGGTGACCCTACTCTCTTTCTGATCTTGATTTCCAAATAAACCTTTCCTATTGCAAATCAAACTTGGACTTCGACTGTTTGTCCTTTGGGATTAACATACTCCTGCTGGTTTGAACCGCCTGTGATACCTGTGTGATTTCCCCCGCCCCATGGGGCTGTCCCAGGCCACCCGATGGGACAGTCATGCGTGTACCACTGGTGGTTCAAGCCGCTGGCATCGAGACATACAAATTACAGCCCTGTCTTGTGGACGTGTTGTGTAAGAAGGGAGGCCCAAGGGAGCCAAATAAACGCATAAGGAAATGTCAGCCAGAAGTTAACCTTTGTTTGTACCAAAGCAACTCACAATTTAGCGGCTTAAAATCATCATGAATTGGCTCGTTGCTTGCAGCTGGGCCTTGAGCGGGCGGCTCTGGTTTCCTTCGGTGTCCGGTCAGCCGCGGGGCAGGCAGTGGTTCTGTCTCTGCAGTTGGCTGGAAGCTGGCTGGGGCCTGGAAACCAACAGGCCGTGTGATGCTCGGGCTCCAGCCAGCAGCTCGAGCCAGGTCCCAGGGAAGGCCTCCCGGGGCCTAGGGCAGGGCAGTCGCTTTGGCAGCATAGCGTTGGCCCAGGATGCTCGCAACTCAGCGCAGGCTCCAGAGCCGGGGAGTGAGACTCCTCCTCTTGGGTAAGGAGCGGCAAAGTCCTGTTCGGCAAGTCCGTTGCAGGTCATGCGCTCACTATGGAGGAAAACCAGACAAAAATGATGGGGTCTATGCTTCCGAAGCTCTTGTGGATGGTGAAAAATATTGGCATAAATAAGGTGAAACAAGGTAAAGAACATTCCACAAGATTCTTATTATTTTTTTTGTTTTGTTTTGTTTTTGGAGTCGAACTCATGACCTTGTGCTTGCCAGGCAGGTGCTGTGCCACTGAGCTAAATCCCCAGCCCGCCATTCCACAAGATTCTCTGAGGATTCTCATTGGGCTTGAAACTCATTTTTCTTTCTGAGACAGGGTGTTGACACGTCACCCAGGCTGGCTTCTGACTTGGGATCTGCCTGCTTCAGCCTCCTGAGTGCTGGGATTACAGGTGTGCTCCATCACACCTGGCAAAATTCCCTCGTTTTTAGTTGTTTACTTACGATATTTTCTCACAATTATCGGAAGCTGACTAACACACCATCCCAAAGCGTACAGGCCTAAAACCACAATAATTTACTCAAGAATCTGCACTCCTAATGGGGCTCGGCAGTGACAGCTTCTCTCTGTTCTGCTTTTGTCCCTAAGGCTCACAGCCAGGGCTGGAGTCATCTCAACTCTTGCTCCCTCCCAAGAGCCCCCGGGGCTTCTCAGGTACCACGCTGGCTGTCTCTGGAGACTCTGCCTGCGAGCCCTCCCACGGGGCTGC
Organism: Chinchilla lanigera; assembly: GCF_000276665.1. Classification (NCBI taxonomy): domain Eukaryota; kingdom Metazoa; phylum Chordata; class Mammalia; order Rodentia; family Chinchillidae; genus Chinchilla; species Chinchilla lanigera. The sequence continues at coordinate 15,888,718 of NW_004955451.1, read as the reverse complement.
TTCAGACAGCCACGCCCCCTGCACGACGGCCTCCCGGGACCCGGTACCCCCCCCACGGTCCCAGACCTGCCGGGCTCCAGGGGACTCTGTGGTAGGTGGGATCCTGGGGAGGTCCCCGCGATTCCTGGCCCTGAGTACGTGCCCTTCCTCCCCGCACTCCGTGAGACGCGAACCCAAGGGGATTGCAGAGAGATTGCGCGAAGTCAGGTCCCAAGCACCGACCTTGATTGTCACGAGATGGGGACTGAAGCACCCGCCCAGCGGCGGAAGAGGATGCCCGGCTCCACCCTGAGGACCCCTCGGCTGCAGTAAGGGACGGGCATTCACCCTGGGGTCACAGAACCCGGCAGAAGCCGGGGCACGGAAGGGCCTGGACACCCGAGCGCACTGCTCGGGAGGGGGCTTCAGAGTGCTGCCGGCCCGGAACAACTGCACGGCGTCTGTCTGGGTGAGAGCGAATGCTCGGGAGCCGGGACAGCGGCTAGCACTGATGGCCAGACCAACCGGGGCTCCGAGGAGAAGAGGCAGCCACCGGGGACCGGCATGGGGCAACGCTGGCGGCACGGGACCCGTCAACGGGGGCCAGGGAATCTAGACAGTGGTGGCGGCTCCGAGCCGGGAGGTGCAGCCGGGAGGAGGCGCCTTCAGGAGGAGAGGGGGCGGGGACTCTGGGTCTTCTGCCTGAGGACCTGGGTGAGTGCTGCTGTCACCGCGGAGACGGGAAAGCAGGAGGCGGCTGGGGTGGAAGGCGAGGACGCGGGTCCGGCTGTGGCGGGTTCACAGCTCCCGGACACCGGGCAGGGACGCCCAGGCACGTGCGCAGGGGCAGCCTTTCGCGAAGGAGCTCCGGGAGGCACAGGCGCTGGGGGGACTCCTCTCCGGGGAGCTGAGTGACCAGGGGCAGGGACGACTGTCTGCAGGAGGGAGGGCCAGGCGCTGGCTTTTCCCCAGCACTTACTGCGTGCCAGGCGGGGCTCGGGGTGTTTCGTGGATCCCCGATGAGATGACTTGCTCAGAGGACCACACAACTGCTGAGCAGGGGGGCCATGGAGCCCGCTGCACCGGCAAGGACACGCTAGCGGGAGGTGGGCGTGAGGGAGAGAGGCTGGGCCACACGGTGGATGTGAGGAAGGCGGCTTGCGTACCCATTCCGGTCAGAGCAGCACCCACCCGTCCAACCCTCCGTCAGTCCTGGACAGGGAAACTCGTTTCGCTTTAGGGTTGAGCGGGTTTAGGAGGGAGTTTGTAGCGGCGGGGGAGGCCGCTGTAGTTAGACTCTGAGGGAGACTGCTGCTGCAGGGAGACGGATGGGGAGGGGGTCCGAGAGGAGGGAGGGGAGAGGGATGAAGAGAATCAAGCTGCGTTACGCGCACACACCTGCCCCTTAGATGGATGCAAACGCTGTGTACTGTGAACCTGCATGGTTAAAAAAAAAAAAAAAAGGAAAACCACACAGATCGAACTCCGGTTTGGGCTGGTTCCAAAGTGGGTGCTTTTTTCCTCTCCCGTGTGACCCCCAATTGCATATTGAACCCCAGTGAACACAGGTGCAAGCGCTTGCGCAGGCAGTGGCTGGTCCGGACGACCTTCCGTGGACGCGGCGAGCATTCACAGAGTGACAGTGGGACAGGACCCCGCACAGGGAGACTCCTTCCGGGGGCCTCGGCCTCCTCCCTACAAGGAGGGATGGTGAGCGAGAAGTATCGGGGTGTGTGTGTGTGTGTGTGTGTGTGTGTGTGTGTGTGGTATGACTGCTGCACAGGCTACGAACATCCCAACAGTCTTTCGGCCCCAACCTCCCATTATTCCGAAGACTGGTGCTTCTGAACTGTGGGTGCTTTGATCTGCTCCGCTCTCCAAGCCTCCTGCTTGTCTAGGCTGCAGCTGGTCCACTGGCCTTGGGCTCCCACGTTCTCGCCCCGCCTCAGGCCCAGACAGTAGCAGAATCCACCCCTTCTCCGCTCCTCAGACCAAACAGAGCCTCGGAGGTAATTCTAACGAAACCCAAAAGGAGAGGTAGGCGTGGTGGTGCACACCTGTAATCCCAGCACTCGGGAGGCTGAGGCAGGAGGATCATGAGAGTTCGAGGCTAGCCTGTTCTACAAAGTGAGTTCAAGGCCAGCCTGAACTGCATAGTGACACCCTGTCTCAAAAAGACAAAAAAAAAAAAAAAAAAAAAAGAAACCCACGAGGAAGTGCAAGGAAATGAACCAGCAACAAGAAGAAAGTAAACCTGGAGAGACAGGACAGAGAGCAGCTGTTGTAGTCGGGGTCTGCAAGGGGAGCAGTTCAATACAGGACACGTAGTTTATAGAATTGTTTTATAGTAGTCACCCGAACAGTCGTATAGAAAGAGAGTGCAGGAAATCTGGCCACGCGCTAAAGACCCAAAGAGTCCAGCCAAGGGCCGGGACCCCACGGCAATGTCCTGCATGAGTCCAGCTGAAGACCTAGAGCCCCTAGCAATGCCCCCGATGAGTCCAGCTAGAGGCCTAGAGCCCATGACAATGTCTCACGCAGGCCTGATTCACAGATCTGCACTGGGAAGGTCCCAAGGTCAGTGGTGGAAGCTAGAAAGTCTGTGCCAGCGGGATGAAGGGTCTGTGCTCGCAGGCTGAGGGATCCGCACTGGAGCCAGGAAGCGACAGTCAAAGCAAGGACCAGAGCTCCCCTGAAAAGTACCACAGCCGTCCTCAGCAACAGTGAGGTCCTCTGACAGTGAGGACAGCCGAGTCCACATCAGGAAAGCCAGTGTGACAAGCTTCTCCAGGACTCTGAGCAGTGCACCGTCTTCCCCTCCAGAGCCAGGAAGCGGTGCTCAGAGTGAGGACCAGAGCTCCCTCAAAGTGAACCGCAGCCATTCCCAGGGACAACAAGGTCCTGAGCTGCTTCGGCGGCGAGAACAGCCGAGTTTGTCGGGAAAACCAGCACGCCAAGCTCCTCCAGGAGAACTGACAGCCCCCTACCAGCTCCCCGGCAGCTTCCCTTCTCCAGGTCTGCCCCTTACGCTGCTGGCACCAGTCCTCAGGCGGGCTCCCACACCCAGCACCACGCCAGTTCATTTCAGCTGGGTGGTACAAGTTGACCACCAGCTGTCAACCCAGCACGGAAGCTGAGAGAGTGCAGGCTGGAAAGTCCTGTGGAATCCCACGTATTTGAACCCCTCCCTCCGATCATGCATTCATTCAACAATACTTACCGGTGCCTCGTCTCTGCCAGGGGCTGACATGGATCATGAACAGAGCACGATGTCCCTGTCCCCCTGGGTGCCCAGACCTGTGCTGGGGGGCAAGATGCAGACCAGGGGTTGCTGGGCCATGCTGTGGGCGCCTCCGTGACAGAGGGGACTGGTGGAGAGCTGAGGCGTCTCCCGGCCCTGCTGGGGTGGTCTTGGGGACTTCCTGTGACAGGCAGGGACAAGGATGTTCCGTATGTCATCTTGCTCACTTCTCACCACATGAGATAACTGGTTGCTTCTCTTGACGGTCGAGGAAACCAAGGCTCAGAGGGCCACAGCCACCTGCCCGGTCCCCCGCACGGAGGCTGGTTTGGCTTCGTCGTGCCTGTCTGGCCTCTAACAATTTTTAACTCTTTCTGAGGTCAGACCTCTGGTGTCAGTGTCCCTCAGAAGGCATTTTGAGCTTGTTGAAGTGATGAGTTGTCCCCTTGTAGTCCCAGCGTTTGTGGAGGCTGAGGCAGGAGGATTTTAAGTTCAAGCCTAGCTTGGGCAACTTAGTGTCTTAGCAAGATTCTGTCTCAAAAAACAAAACAAAACAAAACAAATGAGCAAGCAATGAGGGCGTTGGACCAGACAGTCCCCAAAACCCCTCTGCGCTGTCACTGGTTCTGACACTCGATTTGTCTTCCGGGGCTTTGGTCTCCCTGAGGGCCCCTGACCATCCGTCCTCCACGCCGCGCCCTGGGCCCCAGGGACCTGCCCTTCTCCCCTCAGCCCGGCCACACTTTTCACCCGTGCCCTCGGCACGACTGAGACGTGGTTGATGGAGCTCGGCTGAAAGACTTTGGTCAATGCAGGGAGCCTCCAGGAGCGAAGCAGGAAGCCACCAAACCCTAGAAAGAGTCAAGTCTGAGACCCAAGGGCGGCGGGGAGGCAGGTTGGCCCCTTCCAGCTCCCTGCGGGTGGAAGCCCGGGAGGAGGCCCTGCCGCCTTCACCAGGCCACTGGCCCTTCAGCACCCCGTGCTCCCGTAGGGCTGGTTCTGTGCCAGGCGGGCCTGTTTCTGGGAAACTGTGGTGGCATCTCATGCAGGGCCAACGATTGGCCGAGTCCTTTCTGTGAAGCCCGGGATGTGGGGCCCTGCCTCAGAGGCCGGCTCTATTCCTTGGGGGAAGCGCTGAGCGCCGCCCTGGCCAGGTCTGGTCCTTGCGGGGTTGGCGTGCTGGCGTTGAGAGGGGACGGTGACCCGGGCAGGGCAGCGCATCTGCAGGCCTGCAGGTGACACCAAGTGTGCCACAACGGAGCAGCTGGGGCTGGCCTCCTGGGCCCCTTGCAGGGCGGGAGGGGCACTGGGGGCGGGAGGGTCCGTCCAGGAGCTGAGTGAGCCCTGCCGAGGGCCCCTGGCCGTGGTCTGCCCTCGGGTGTGTCAGTCCTCCCTGTCTTTCTCTGGGTCCAGCCCTGGCCCCGGAACGGTGGCTTCCGCTCTGGCTCACTAAGACAGGCTGGGGCTAGGAGCCTCGTGAGTCAAATTCCCAGCACCCACTTTCTCTGCGGAACCGTGGGGGCCTGGGCAGCATCCCTGCTGCTACCCCCTACGGGGGCTCCTGTCGTTCCCCACTGGGCCTCCAAGGGGCGGGGGCTGCTGATAACACTGGAGTTCATCACGGTCATCGGGCCGTGTCCCCTGGACCCCTGACCCAGTCCCTGTGTTTCCACCACCACCCACATCCCAGTGGAAACGAGCAGAGTGAAACTGGCTTCACCGCCAAAGGAGCCGGGGCAGCCTGCTCCCAGAGTCCCTCAGGCCCGCTGAAACAACCCCAGGCTCCGGGAGAGCAGAGAGGAGGCCCCCACCAGCGGGGGCGCCCTGGAAATTGTTCTCTCCCACAGGAGAACCAGGTTTCCTCCCTGGAGGTCCCAGTGTGTGTGAGTGTGAGAGTGTGAGAGAGTGTGAATGTGTGTGAGTGTGAAAGTGAGTGTGTGAGTGAGCATGAGTGTGACTGCTCACGCGTGAGTGTGTGTGAGTGTGTGCATGAGAGTATATGTGTGTGTATGTGTACATGAGAATGTGTGCGTATGTGTGAGTGTGTGTGTGAGAGCATGTGAGTGTGAGTGTGCGAATGTGTGTGTGTGCATGAGAGTGTGTGTGAGAGAGTGTGTGTGCATGAGAGTGTGTGTGTGTGAGAGCGTGTGAGTGTGAGTGTGTGTGTGAAGTGGTTGGAGAGAAGGAGTAAGGGACCAGCCGGCAAGCTCCTCACTGAATCAGGCCTGGGAAACCCTCGACGTTGTCCCTGGAAGGTCTCTGCCCGGGGAGCCCCCTCCAGCTATTTCCCAGCACCCTCCGGCCAGACGTGAATGAAATCAGGTTCCTTCCCTCCCCGCCTCGTGGTCACTGCTCACAGGGGTTCCCCACAGGGGCTTCTGTTCTGTCAGCCCCGGGGGGTGCCTTGGGTAAACCCAGAGAAGAGGGAGCTCAAACTCCTTCTGGACAGTGGAGTTCAAGGGGCAGAGAGAGGGTGAGTGGGTGGCGCTAGCCCCAGGACTGCCTTTGCCATAGTTTCACCGGGAGCCTCTTCCTGAATTTTTGGAGCATCTGGATTTTTCCAGTGTGTGTCCCTTGGGATGGCCATATACATCAAAGAACCCCAAAACAAACAGTTTTTGTTAGGCATGCTGCTGCATACCTGTCATCCCAACCCGTGGGAAGCTGAGGAAGGAGGATTGAAAGTTCAAGCCCAGCCCGGGGTCTTAGTGATTTAGCAAGACTCTGTCTCAAAATAAAAAAAATACAAAGGGCTGGGGATGCAGCTCACCGAGAAAGCCCCGGGTGGCTTTGCCCATGAGGTGTGCCGAGACCCCACCGTGGGATGTGGTGACCCCTGGGGGGCGTCGCCCAGGGTGGCCAGTGTGTCCTTCTCAGCTCCTCCCTCTGGAGAGGGCGGGGAGCCTCGAGGACAGGAGCATCCCTGCTGCAGATGGACACGTGTCCTCTCAGGGTCCACCTGTCTCCATCCCTGCCTCCCAGCTCGGGCATCTCCTCCCAGTCACCCATCAGGACACAGCCTGGCGTCGTCCCCAGACCCTGGCCCCTACGATGTCCTCGTGACCATGTCTCAGTGCCCCCGAGCCAAGCGTGAGGACGACATGGCAAATGTCACAGACACATTTCCCGACTTGCATTGGCTGAGCTCCTGCGAGGTCCTGGACGTGGTGCACCTGCTACCGCTTCACCAGTTCCTCTGCCCACGACGGGAGGAAGATCTCACGGTCTTGGGACACTGAGTCTCATACAGGCTCAAGGACTTGCCCAAGGTCACACAGCTTCCAAGGGTCAGGGCTGGCTTAGCTCACTGTGCCTGAGCCGCCGTGCCCTGAGGACTGAGAGCTGGGTCTTCTTGAGCCGGGTCGGGGTCCTCTCTTAGTGCAGGGTCTCACTCTGCAGTTCAGGCTGGGTTTGAATTCACTGTGGAGCCCAGGTGGGCCTTGAACAATTGGAGATCCTCCTTCCTCAGCCTCCTGAGTGCTGGGATGACAGGTGTGCACCACCATGCCTGGCTGATTTATGATTCTGAAGCTCATCCGTCTTAATAAAAAACACACCAAGCCTTGAGTCTCCAAGCCTTCTCCTCCTCTCGGGGCCACTCTATTGTCCCTGGTGTCACAAGCACCCTCCGCTGCAGGGCGAAGGTGTTTTGGTTTTCTCCTGGGCCCAAATGCCAGCAAAGCCGAGTCCTCTTTGCCCTTCCCTGGGTCCCCTTCTGTCCCTTTTTGTTCTTGTTGCACCCGAGAGGCTGGGGAGAAGCCGGCAACCTGGGAGGGAGAGATCCCCTCCGTCTGGGCTGTGGCCTCATTTCCTGAGTGTGCTGAGGGCAGTGGGGAGGGCAAGGTGGAGCCCCCTGGTCCACAGGTGGCTTCTGCTCCCGACTGTCCCCCCAGTCGTGTGTCCCCGGGGAAGCTGGGATTCACAGAGGTGCTGTGATTTGTCTAAGGACAAACTGTTGTGGGGATATAAGGATGCATCTAAGTGCCGCTGGTTATTAGCTCCAAGTTTACCCAGGTGTACCCAGCTTTGTCTCCCAAGGGTCCCCCTCAATGCCACAGTCATGTGACCCAGCAGGTCAGGTCCTGGGTCAGGGGCAGGGCCGTTGTTACCTGTCCTGCACCCGGTTTTCTCACAGCTGTGGCTGCAGCGGCCCCTTGTGGCTATTTTTAAAATTCCCGAAGAAAACAGATACAAAAGGGCTTTGCTGCAGTGTGATAAAAGCCTCTTACTGCAAACCACCGACAAACAGTATATTCATGGGAAAAAGCTGAAACCCTCCCCCGAGACTCAGGAACAAGACAAGGGTCCACCACCACCACTCCTGTTCATCGCAGTGCTTGAAACATTAGCCAGAGCAATTGGCAAGAGGAGATAAAAGGGATGTGTGCAGGAAAGGAAGAAACCAAACTATCGTTATTTGCAGACGTCACGGTCCTGTACCTAGAAGACCCCAAAAGCTCCACCAAAAGACTCCTAGAATTAAGAACCAAATTTAGCAGCGTAGTAGGATACAAAATCAGCACTCTAAAATCAATAGCATTCCTGCACACTCATAAAAAAGTGAGAAAGAAATTAGGAAAAGAATACCATTCCAGCCGGGGGTGGTGGCGCACGCCTGTCATCCCAGCACTTGGGAGGCTGAGGCAGGAGGATCGTTGCAAGTTTGAGGCCAGCCTGGGCTACAAAGTGGCCAACCTGAACTGCATAGTGAGACCCTGTAGCAAAAAAGAAAAAAAAAAAAAGAATACCATTCCCCATAGCATCAAGAAAAAGTAAATACTTGGGAATGTTTGTTCCTCCAGCCTCCTGGGTCTTCCTCCCATACCCCTGTGCCGTCGTGGGGTGGCCAGGGAGTTCCGTGGGGCCCACGCGGCTCCCCGGGGCGGTCCTTGTGTGGTGGGCACCAGGCTGGGTCAGGGTGCCACAGGGCTTAGTAGCTCGCTCGGCTGCAAGGTGGCCAGTACCCATGGCCTCCAGGGGGCGCCGTGGTGCTGAGCTGCCCCAGCGGGGCGCGTCCTGCACGGCGGAAGGAGTGTCTGGGCAGGCTGGGGACAAAGGGCTCTGTTTTATCAGCCGCTGGCCTGGGGAGAGAAGTTTCCCTGAGGCTGACATAAGGCAGCTGACCTTATTTTGCAGAGTAAGTTCGCAGGTTTGCCAACTCTCCTGGTAGAAGAAGGACTCCCAGGATGCCTCGGTGAGAGGCACAGGAGGGGTTTGTGAGGCAGAGATTTAGGGTGCACTCAAGAGGGAGTGAGGTGCCCCGAGAAATGAGACACCCTGCATTGGGAGCTGGGCATCTCGAGGGTCCGGGGCGGGGGAAAGCTGTGCAATTTGACATCTATAGTCGGCGTCCTCTCCGGGAGGTGGAGATGGTGCCGCCCCTGGTGGGACAATGGCCGCCTCACAGGGGGACGGTGACAGCTGACAGGGCGGTCATTCCCGGGCGTGAGAGGAGCATTTGCAAGTAAAAAGGGAAGCACAGAGCCCACTTGTCGGTGAAAGGGAATTGCCCAGGCTTATTATGCGCTGGGAGAAAATAAAATAATAAGAATAATAAAAACTGGGTGAGTGTCCTGAAGCTGCAGTTTTTATTTTTTAAAAACATGATTTTCCTCATCTCCTTGTGGCCTTGTTTTTATCACTTTTACCCTATCTCATGCCCACATGGCTTTGGCACATCGGTAATCCTCTGAGCCTGGAGGTGGGGGTGTGGGTGACTCACTCCCCCCGCCCCCTCCCACTCGACCTGGCAGGGCAGGAGGGAGGGTGGAAGCACCAGGCGCGGACGTCCCAGGGGAAGGAAGGCCCGGCGCCCCGCCAGCCGCACCCACCCGGGCAGCCTGGAGCAGGGAGTGCCGCTGGGAGCCGGGGCCTGGGGGAGAGCAGAGCCCCTGGGGGCGGATGCTCCTAGGCAGACATGCAGACAGGCAGGCAGGCAGAGTTCCCCGTGCGCCGGGCTCGATGCCGCTGTCCCTCCATGTAGCGAGACCCTGTTCCAAAAAAGAAAGGCTTGGAGTGTAACTGAGCGCAGAGGCCCGGGGTTCAATCCCCCAGGGCCGCACAACAAAACAGAGTCGGGCAGATCACTGCACACAGCTCTGGCGGGTACAGTCCGGCACGGGTCGTGGGGCTGAAACTGCGACGGCTGCGCACACGCGTCCCGGGGCAGGGAACCGGCCTCCTTGCCTTCCAGCTCCTCTTCACCGCGCGGCCCCTGCCTCTGCTCCCACGGTCTCACCTCCCGCTCTGACCTGGCTGCCTCCTCCTGAGCACCGTGCGGTCACCTTGGGCTCCACCCACCGGCAGAATCTGCCGTGGAAGTGACACAGTCCCAGGAGACGCTCGCACCCTTGGGGGGCTGGTATTCTGCAGGAGGCATGGAGGTGTGGCGGGGTTGGACACGAACAGGAGGGGCACAGCCCCGGCCGCCCTGTGCTTTGCGCGTTTTCCCCGCAGACCCTCTGGGGCTGGCGCTGTTAGTCCCACCTGGAGGAAACCGAGGCTCTGAGAGGGGCTGTGCTGGCCTCCTGTGACCGGGCCACAAGGTCGGCGGTGGCTTGTGAGTCCCCGGCAGACCACGCTGCGCTGCACCTGGCTGCGCTGGGTGTGGCCCTCACTTACATGTCACAGGGAGGCTAAATGACCGTGCCTCCAACCAGGTATGGCTCATTTCAAAGGCCAAGCTGTTACCCCCGGCCACCTGGTCACTTATTACTCACAACTCCCTCCCACACTGTTGAGCTTCTGTTTGTCACTGTTGCCATGGTTTCCCTGGCCCTCACTACCTCTCAGGCGCTGCAGGGAGCTGGCCGGGGCCGGGCCTGCGTCTCCTTCATCTCTGTATTCTGCACCCAGCACAGGGCGCGGCTCAGCGCCCACCTAGGAGGGGAGGAGGGAATGGGTGACTTCCCCGGGGCCTGGCCTTGGGCGGACAGGGGACACTCAGGAGGCCACTGGCAGCTACCGGATGCGCAGGGCTGAGGCCGTGAGCTCCTTCCGAGCGCAGCCTGGGTCCCAGCCCCGCCCTGTCCAAACTCCTCTGCAGACCTAAACGGTGAAGATTGTTTGCTTGACACAAATGTATTGTGCCCATGGGTGCACACACACGCACGTGCACACGGAAGGAGTAGCACACGTGTGATAGCACACAGAATTTAACTGCACAACAAAACATCAGGCTTTCTCCATCCTCGGGGTCCAGCTGCCCCCGAGCACCCTCTGCCGCCCCTTTCTCCTGTGTCCTGCTGAAGAGCCCTGTGCATTTCCACGCCCACCCCGTGTGTGGGCTTCTCGGGGTGTTGCTCCTCACCTCACCTTTTCATGTAGTGGAACATCTTTCCCATGGGAACCATATGCAGTGGGCCCCTCTTCCACTACATATTTAGGCATTTCTGGTCTCTTGCTATTATAGATAGCATCCTGCACGCGCATCCTCGTGCATCGTGTCATTCTGCACACTTTCGAAGGAGCAATGGGCAGAGTCAGACACCCACGAGAGAACTGCGGGTGTCAGGCGGGATACGGGGAATTAAAGTCCACGTAGCTGTACTGATTTTGCCATAAACAGCAATGCGTCCCCCATATTCCCAACCGATACTAGGTGCCCACCCTGCCCATCTTTACCAGTGCCACAAACAAAACAGGAGATTTCACGGTGGCATAAATCTACATTTCTCTTCTTGAGAGTAAAGTTGAACATCTCATACAGCTAAATGTAATCTGCAGCCAGGCGTGAGGGAACACACCTATCATCCTAGCACTCTGGGAGGCTGAGGCAGAAGGGTTGAAAGTCTGAGCCCAAATGGGGCAACTTACAGCCTGGGCTACAAAGTGATTTCAAGACGAGCGCGAACTGCATAATGAGATCCTGTCTCAAAAGATAAAAAACAAAAAACAAACAAACAAAAATGGAGCAACTTAGTGACTGATTGAGATCCTGTCTCAAAATAATTAAAAAATAAACACGGGGCTGGGAAGGCCGCTCAGTGTGAAGGTCTTCGGCGCTGGCAAACAAAAGCGGTTTGTACATCCTTTGGGGGACCTGTTTGCCCGTACTTTTCTTTGTCCCAGGGCTGTAGCGTTCTCGGCATCTTAGATAGTCGCAGGAAGTCTTTAGCTATCCTGAAGATCTCAGCCTTTGGTCCACAGTAAGAGTGTTTTTCCACCTTCTTGTTCACACAAGTGTCGTAAGAGGCTCCCGTTTATCACTTTCCATCTTGGACTCTAGTTATTTGCCTCCGGATCTTATCTCCTCGGTAAGGAGCCCTCATATTTCCAGGAACTTGCTTTCCTGTTATCCGATTGAAAGCTTATAACCCCGACAGAGGTCAGCATTGATGTTCCCGCTGGCGTCAGGTCTCTCGCACATCCGAGTAATTTTCTTGCGGAGACCGGAGGCCGCGACGGTTTCCTCTGGTCTCTCTCTTTAGGATGTTCCCGTAGCAAACCGCCTTGGAAGGTAGAGATACCTGGAGAGGGGCTGGAGTTTACTGTTCTTTTTTTTCGTTTTTGTTTTTAGGGTTTTTTTGGTACCGGGAATCGAGCTCAGGACCTTGCGCTTGCCAAGCAGGCGCTTGTGCCGCTGAGCTGTATCCTTGAACCTGGAGTTTACTGTTCTGCAAAATAACGACGGCATTTCTCTAGGGAGATGATCAGACAGGACTGCCGAGGAGGCCCGTCGGCAAAGCTCGAGCTTCCCAAAGCCTGGGGCTCCGCCACGTCCTGGCCAATGCAGCAGGCGCCAGCCTCAAGCTTTGCATTTGCCCCAGGGGACTTGCCAGGATTCAGCGCCAACCGGAAGCTCAAGCAGCCTGCTGTCCTGGGAGCACTACCGCTCCTTGTCTCTGACCCAGCGGTCTCGAGTCTTCTGCCCAGATCCAAGAGACTCTGACAGCACGACTTGCTCACTTGCAAAAGGAATGAAACCTCAGACCCAAACGGTTCTTGGTAAATCGGCAGCTGGGCAGACTGAGGCCCTGATGGAAGCCAAGGCCCCAGGTAGAAATGGCAGAACTCGGTGCGGAGCCTTCCTCCTACCGGCTGTGTGGTTTCCTCAGGGGTGTGCGGTGGGCCTCCTGCTTCAGGCCAGCCTTAGTGAGCCCTGGAGTCACCGCTGATAAGATGCCAGCTCATCCGCAGACGTGGGATTCAGGAACTGGTGTTTTATTTACTTACTTACTTATTTTTGGTACCAGAAATCAGACTCAGGACCTTCCACTTGCCAGGCAGGCACTTGTGGCCTTGAGCTACGTCCCCGGCCTGAGGAACTGGTGTTTGGGGTGTGAGGGCCCCACGCAGAGTCACCGACCTAGAGAACAGGCTGCTGGGCCGGGGATGTAGCTCAGCCGCGCAAGCGCCTGCCTGCCAAGCGCAAGGTCCTGAGTTCGATCCCTGGTCCCGGAGAAAAAAAAAAAAAAAAAAAGAGGACAGGCTGCCACGGAGTGGAGTCTGTGAGCAGGGAGTGGTTGGATCAGAGCGGCTGGGGACAAGGAGCTGGGGCTGGGAGGTCAGCTCTGGGTGGGGACAGGGTGGGGCCCACAGTCCTTTGTTCTTGCAGGGACAAGGCTAGGATTACCGAGGTGGCAGAGGGAGGAGTGAAGGGGCACTGGTGGCCCCGGCTGGGTGACAGTCCTTGTGTTCCCAGCTGTAGGCACCCTGCGCCTGGCGGTCTGACTGGCCTGGCACTTTGTGTGTCACTTCCTGGCTTGAAATTCATTAGCCTCTGCGGGAAAAGAGCATTCAACCCTGGGGTGCAACGTGCACAGCCTCCGTGTGTGATTCTAAGCAGCTCTGCAGCCACTGCCGCCTGTTTCTGCTTTGGCACCCTGCTTAGTCCTGGAGCGGGACCAGACCTCCTGGGCTCAAAACCCAGCTCTGCCCCGTACTGTGCAGAAGCAAGCGGCCCACAGGTTCTGAGTCAGTGGCTGGGGATGACTGTCTCCACGGCATGGCGGTTGTGAAGGTTTCATGAAACTCTTGTGCACAGCGTGCTGGTGGCACACTCCCGTAATCCCAGCACTCGGGAGGCTGAAGCAAAAGGGTTGTTGCAAATTTGAGACCAGCCTGGGCTACAAAGTGAGCTCAAGGCCAGCCTGAACTGCACAGTGAGACCCTGTCTCAGAAAGATAAAAAAAAAAAAAAAAAAAAAAAAAAAAAAAAGAGAGAGAGGGAGAGCCAGGGGAATGGGGAGTCTGCACGTCAGCCTATGCTCACAGGGTTCTTTTTTGTTGGTGGAGGGTCCCCTACCTGTCAGAGCCAGGGCTCAACCTTGTACCACTTACGGGTGCTCCTGCGGCTGCTTGGCCCCTCTTCAGCCTGCCCTGCTGCTCACCCACATGGGCTCCCTTCTGTGACCCAGGTTGGCCACCCGCTGCAGTCAGGAGCTGGAAGTGGGCTGGGGATTTAGCTCAGTGGCACAGTGCCTGCCTGGCACGCGCAAGGTCATGAGTTCAATTCCCGGTACCAGAAAAAATAAAACAAAAAACAGGAGCTGGAAGTGTTGGTCTCCTCTTCCCCAGCTCGCTGGTCGCCTGAGGCTGAGCAGGGCTGCAGGTGTCCCCACTGGGCCTCCCCTGTCCCTGGCCCATAAATGGGCAGAGCCCGGCAAAAGCGCCGGGCTGAAGCCAAGTCTCACCGAAAGCTGGGGACCGGAGAGCGCTGCTTTGGGTGACGGAGAGCGTGCACGTGTGAGTGTGCAAGTGGGAGCCGATGCACTCGCACGCCGAGTGTGCACACACGCGCATGGGTGTGTGGTGTGTGAACACGTGTGCGTGTCAGCACACGCGTGCGGGGGTGTCTGGGTGTGAGTGTGAGCGTGAACAGGTGTATGTGCAGGCACATGCGTGTGAGCACAGGGGTGGTGGCGGGTGGGCACAGCTGGAAACCTCTGTGCTCCGTCCTGTAGCGTGCAAGCCTGGTCTCTCATCTGGGGGCGCTGAGGGAAGATGCTCCCTATGTCCCGAGGTCAAGACCAGGGCAGGAACAAGGCAGATGGGCCCCGCCGGGAGGAAGTTCTAGGCCCTGGCGTCCACTCCTAGCTGCTCCTGTGGGCCCCACTTCCTGGACCCAGGGACAGAGCCCCGAGGCCTGCAGAGGGAGCCCCCTCCTCGGCCTTCCCCTGGAGGGGTGGGGGCTGGGCAGGAGGAGCTGGGGGAGGGGAGGAGACGTCTGGGGGTCCCCCTGTGTGGGGCAGGGACGGCTGTTCGGGTGCTTTGCTGAGGACAGGGGCTGGCATGGGGCAGAAGTGGTGCCCGAGCGAGCCTGGGGTTCCCTCCTCTCTTCATGCCTGGTATGCATGAGTCTTTGGGATGGGGAGAGTTTCCTTCAGTCTGAGGGTCAAAGGGCGCCTCGGCTGCCGGGACCCTCATGGGGTTGGGCATCAGCTGCCCTCTCCCTGAGCGCAGGCGTCTCCTCTCTGGCCCGTTGTGGCCAGGCAGTTCCTGTTTGGTGAACGCTCGTCCCGCAGCCGGCTTCAACCAGTGGGAGCTGGGAGGTTCTGGGACTCGGCGTTGCCTCTGGGGCTCCCAGAGACCTCCTGCCCGCCCCCCCCCCCCGCCCCTCCAGCTGGCTCCTACAGGAAGCCAGCCGGGCCTGCTGCCCTCCCCCAAGGCCTTGAGCTGCCGGGATGGGCTGAGTCAGAACTGGAAAGGTACAGACACTCCCGGCCCACCCCAGAGGCCCAAGGATCACCAAGGCTTTGTAGAAAATGTGGAAAAGGCCAGTCCTGGTCAGTCTCTTCCTGCTCCTTACCCCGAGGTGGGGACCCCGAGGGCAGAGCTGGTGGACAAAGGAGCCTTTGTCCTCCCCTCCCTCCAGGGGCCTCGGGGCTGGAGACCGTGGGCACACACTCGGAGAGGGGCACTTGTTCGGCCAGGACTCTTTCCAAGGCCGGCTCCAGGATGGGGTCCTGGAGGTCCTGGCTGGACCCGGGAGCCTTGTGCTCCAAACTCCTTCCCCGGGGACTAAATCCAGCTCTAGGTGAGGCTGCAGAGCTCTTGTGCCCCGCCCTGGCCCGGGGTTCGTCTCCTGTACCTCCCCCTAACTGCGAGGTTTGCATCCAATGCGGGGCTCAGCTTCCTTCTGGGCTCAACCCCCTCCCTACTCTGCCCCCCATCCGCAGGCCCTGGACTCTACCGGGCTCCGTCCTGGGGCCACCTCCTCAGAGAGGCCCCCGATGAGCGCTAGGGCCCCTCCCCCGCTGGGCAGGCAGCTTGGAGGGTCTTGTCCCTAAAGGTGGCTGGAAGGTGCTGCACAGAAAGGTCCAGAAGCCCTTGTTCAGGCCAGCTCGGGGGAGTTTGCCTCAAACTGAAAAAACAACTTTTCCTTTGCAAAAGGTCTGCTAAATTCTAAAGAAGGGCTCCCTCTGTTCAGGAAATAGCCTTTCCACAGTGACCAGCGGCTCCGAGGCAGCCTGGGGCTCCACCCAGCCTGGTGGCCAGCCAAGCAGGCCTCTGGGCAGCCCTGCAACCCTGTCCTCCCTCTTTCCTGGATCTGCCCAGGGGTGGGGCCGCAGCCAGAGGCAGGGCGGGGGTCCACACGGCCCCGCACAGGGTGAGAGGAGAGGAAAGTGAGGACCCCTGGCTCCAGACAGCGGGCCCCTCCCTGTGCTGGGGACCCTGAGCCTCCTCACGTCCCAGGCCTGGCTTCCCGGGTGTGGAATGTGGCACCCAGGGGCAGCTGATTGCACTGGACGGCCGCTGTCCCCGCAGCGCTGGACTCTCCCCTCCCCCACGGCGAGCTCCAGTTCTGGTCAGGCTGGTTTTTCCTCCCGCAGGACCTGCGGAGGAGTACGGGGTCGTCCTGACTCAGCCACCTGCCCTGCCCCCTCGCCCGGGCTCCCGCTTTAGGGAGGGGGCCGAGATGAGCCTCGGTCGCTGGCTGTGAGTCCCCAGGACGCTGCCTCGAGCACAGCCTTTGCTGTCACGGCCAGGCCAGCTGAGTCCTTCAGGCCCCGGCGAGCTGGGCTTGTGATCCCAAGCGGCGGCCGGTGGGGCGCAGGCTCTCGCTGGCAGCGCTGCCCCGGGACTTGGCCCGTGTTTCTGGCGCGCGGCTGCTCTCTGTGCATTGTCTGTCTGTCCTCCTGTTTATCGCTAAGCCACTGTGTGCTTCTTGTCGCTGCGCGTCCCTGTCCACTGCACCTCTGCAGCAGCTCCCAGGCCCTGCTGGGTCCCGCATCCCGGCCGGGCGCTTCCCTTATCTCAGCACCGCGTTCCGTCCCAAACCCAGGGACATCTCTAACCCGCCAGTCTGACGCCGCCGTATCCTCGATGGAAATGGCCTTCCCTGGTCCTCAGGGCCGAGTCCAGCTCTCCGTCCAGCCTGAGCCCGCGCCGACCTCCTCGCTGGAGCCCACGCCGATGGCCACCCCGGCTCTTCTGCCCTCGGGGCCTTCTCCTCTTCTCTGCTCCCTGGCGAGCAGCCACTGGCCCTTCAGGTCCTTGGGGACAGCCCCCCACACAGGAAGGGGCGCACACGACTCCCAGATGCCTCGGGCCCCCAGCTCTGCATGGTGGCCCCCCGGTGGCCGTCGGGCCCAGTGACCTTAAAGATCACCCTGTTATTTCACAACGTTCCCAGAGGCGTGGTCGCAGGTGCTGGCTGCAGGCCCACACAGGGCACTCTGCCCAGCTGCCAGCTCTAGCCCCAGGGTACAGCCGCACCTGCCCGCACAGGGGCTTCCGCAGGGGCCAGCTGCAGATGTCCCCAAAGCTCCTGATCTTCAGGGAGCCGGAGAGGGAGGCGCTCTCCCCGCAGGCCAAGGTCACCAGGGCGAGGAGCCCCCCCACCACACGGTCCCTCCTCTCCCTACGCCTTCTCCTCCCGTTCCCAGACTTCCTCTCGCTTCTCCGGGGCCCAGAGGCGGATGGACAGAGCCGGGGATGTCGGCGGTCACTGTACTGACTTCGGCCAGTTCTAAACGTTGACCTTACGGTGCGGCCTAAGGAATCATTTACATCTAATGAACAGACAGTGCGAATTATACGTAATGTCAGAACTGAAACTGGACCGATCAAGCCTGAGTTTCCTCTGACCGCTGCCCTTCACGGGCGTCTCTCCAAGGGAATCTCCCTCCGTCTGTGCGCCTCTGTCCTTGTCCACGGCCACGCAGACTCACGGGCACCTCAGCACGGAGGTCGTCTTCCCCGCGTCCGCGGAAGCGCACGCGTCCTGTTACAGGGGGTTCTTTCCCGCACTCAGCTACCGACTCGCAGGGATTTTCCTGCCGCTGTGCATTGACATTCGCTGTTTGATTTCTGCTTCTGCTCCACCCTAGTGTACTCCACCCCACTAGCAAGCTGTTTCTGTCTTTTCATTACTGCAAACAATGCTTCAAAGAGCACCTTCTCTCTCCCTCTCTCCTTGTGGCACTGGGGATTGAACTTGGAAGTCTTTGTGCAAAGCTCCATTCCCAGGTTTTTTCTTTTTTTTTTTTTTTTCTATATTTATTTTGAGACGGGGTTTTGCTAAGTCACCAAGTAGCCCACACTGGCTGGAATGTGCAGGGATCCTCCTGCCTCAGCCTTACAGAGTGTTGGGATTACAAGTGTGTGCCCCTACACCTGGCAAAGAGCGCCCTGCTGTGTGTCTTCCTGAATACCCCGCAGGGCGTCTCTGGGGCTGACGCAGGAGGGTGTGGGGGAGCGGAGCTGGGGGTCAGTGTGAACCTTTGAACATCACCTGCCAAGTGGCGGCTGCAAGACCAGCACGTCTGAGGGGTTCCTTGCTCGCAGTTCCCGGGTGGGTGATGTTATCAGAGTAGGTAGCTTCGCCAGTCTACTTGGGGCTGGTAATGCTGCAGCTTTTTCCGGGGCCGGACGGTGAGGAAGGGGCTGGCAGTCTCTCTCCAGTAGGGGATTTGGTGCTGTTTACACAAGTTTACAACTGTGTGACTTCGTGACTTCCGCTTCTCCTCTCAGGGCAGCTGGCGCCCCAGTTCCAGAGCTGCACTGAGGGCTGGGAATTTAGCTCAGCGGCAAAGCGCTTGCCTGGCAAGCGCAAGGTCGTGAGTTCGGTTCCCGGTCCCGGAGAAAAACAAACAAACAGAGCTGCACTGAGAATCTCCTATTTTTATGGGTTCCTGGCCCTTTGCTCATCTTATGCCCTAAACCCCAGGGTTTGTCTCTCTCTCCCCTGCGTTTCGTCTGTCCTGTGCCCTAAACCCCAGGGTTTGTCTCTCTCTCCCCTGCGTTTCGGAGCCTCAGGAGGCAGTGAAAGTGACCGTGAGGCTCCGTTCCCAAGTCCCCGAAGCCAGTCTGTCCCTGGAGTTGCCCTGCAGCCCGGCACCTGGCGACGCAGTGCATCGGGCGAGGAAGGAGGGGCCGCTGCAGGTCGTGGGACTCAGGACCTCAAGCTGCGGCGCTGGAGCAGGCTGGCGTCAGGCAAGGGCTTGCTAATTTACAGGCAGGAAGTTCTTGGAGGCTCCTTCCTCCCTCTCTGCCCTCCAGCTTGTAATTTGCTCTGCTGGGCCCCTGGTTCCTCTCCCCTGCTAGGTGAGCTCAAGGAGCAGGGGTTGAGAGCCAGGCACCGACCCAGGATTGGGTCGCAATCTGCGAGTGGTGTGGCAGCGGGAAGGCCAGCTCAGGACCGTGCTGGGTGACACTCTGCGCCGCCCCCCTGGATGGCGTGCTCCTGGAGGCGGAGGAAGCCTCCTTGGCCTCTGTCCATGAGAAGAGGGAAGGTGTCAGAGGTCAGGGCAGTGGCCTCAGGGAGTTACAGCTTTGTGCTGGGCTCCAGGTTCCGACTTCCTGGTGGGACCTCAGCTGCATTATTAATCTTTCCAGCATTTGAGTTGAAATCTTTGTGTTTTCTTGACTGTAAAATGGGGCCAGTAATATACTTGACTGACGGAATGCACTGAAATAATGTGTACAGAATTTAGTGTAGTGGCCCTCACGGTAGAGGTTGGCTGTGGTCATCTACTGTCATTGTCACCCTCTCCACTCTACTCAGGGCCCAGGGCCCCTGCCCCCTACTTCTTTCCGGTGTCCTATAACTGTAACGACAGTCCTGTTTCCACAGGGGTAATGAAAACTCCCTTCCCTTAATCTCTCCTGCAGGTACTGTCTTCATCTGGTAAGTGCAAGGAGCTTCTGTGAGCTGGGTGTGGTAGTGCACACCTGTAATATGGGAGGCTGAGGCAGGAGAATTGCTGCAAGTTTGGGGCCAGCCTGGGCTCACAGTGATTTCAAGGCCAGCCTGAACTACACAGCAAGACCCTGTTTTAACCACCCCCCAAGTTTCTATGTATTTCTGGTGGGGGGGGATCAGAAGACACCAGGACCTGGAAGCTAAACTCAGCTTTTCCCCAGCTAGCCGGGTGATGGTATGCAGTGGCTTTATCTTGTCAAGTATCCTTGGTCCGGACCAGCATTTCCTGTAATTTGTAGGATCTGAGTAAATATTCCCAGGCAAAATATCTGATGGTGCTGGGCGTGGTTGCACACACCTGTAATCCCAGCACTCGGGAGGCTGAGGCAGGAGGATGGTTGCGAGTTTGAGACCAGCCTGGGCTATGAAGTGAGCTCAAGGCCAGCCTGAACTGCATAGCGAGACCTTGTCTCAAAAAGACACAAAAAAGTGATCCCATGGAGATCTGCTGGTTGAACATAACCAAGTAAGTATACTTGTAACAGTGACAACTGAATGCTGTTAAAGGCTCATAATGTTACATAGTAAGGGGGCTGGGGATTTAGCTCAGCCGCAAAGCGCCTGCCTGGCAAGCGCAGGGTAGTGAGTTCGGTTCCCGGTACCGGAGAAAAACAAAACAAACAAACAAAAACAACAACAACAAAAAAATGTTACATAGTAAAATAGTGAGGTTGGGCAGGTGCTCACTGCTGGCCAGGCACAGTGACTGACCCTTTCCAAGCATGGTCCCAGTGCCCCTCCCAACAACCCTGTAAGCCTCGTCCTCACCATCTTGTTTACTTGGTGAAAGACAGGCCGGAGTCTGCCGGCCTTCTAGCTCTGAGCCCTGAGCCCTGAAGGGATGCGGAGCCAGCAGCTTCGGCTCTCAGGACTGGACCCGGTCTCTTCCCCTGGGAGCTCGCGGTGCTGACCAGCAGTGAGGCTGGGCCTGCGCCAGCCTTCCCCCGTCACCATCTCTGCTGCCCTCAGCGGGGCTCTGTGAGGGGCTCCTCTGGTCCCACCCTCCTGGGGCCAGAGCAGGAGCAGGCACCGGTGGCAGGCGGCTGGAGGGGGCGGCGGTGGTCTGTTTATGGAACGGAATGGCCGCTGAAAGCCTGGGCTGCATCTCTGGGGTGTGGTGGCGGCGGCTCGTTCTCTGAGCTCCTGGTGCCCCTGTCAAAGAAGCGCCCACCGCCACAGAGCTGTGGGCGGGCGAGGGGCAGCGGAGCCTCGGAGCCTTGTGGGGCCCCAGAACCTGCAGGACCAGTCTTTTTATTTTTTTTAATTATTTTTATTTTTTCTTCTGCTCCCCTCCTTTCCTCCTCCCTCCATGTCTCTGTCCCATTTTCACTTGTACCTGTCTCTTAAGTTAGATCCTGGCTGATTAGAGTGACTTAGTTGACAGCAAGAAGATACTCAAAACAAAAGCCCTTTGAGTGCATCCTCTGATGAGCTCACACTTGCTAAGTAAAGCTGGTCTTACGCCGAAGATGCCGATTCCGTGAATAATGTGGACTTTTTCAGACGCGTTATCGTGAATTATTATTACTATTTTTTTACATTTCAAAGAGAAGAAAGACACACACAACACTGAAAGCTAGTTCCAAAACAGGTTGGTAGGACAGTTACAGGAGTTGGTACCCTGCGTACTGTTGTCGCTGTAGCCCTTCAGAGTACAAGCGATAGGCGTGGTGTCTCGTCCAGACAATATTAGCACGGAGCTTTTTCCCAGGGAGCGAAGAGAAGCGGTATAACCGGCTTCACTGTCTTGTGTACACGTACTTTTCCTTTTTCCCTTCTTTGCTTTCCCCTTTCTCCCATAACAGTCTGTCCTTTCTCTTGAGCAGTTTCTTCCCACTTCACGGTATCTATCGTATTGTATGTTCAGATCTTATTTACTTGCTCAGCGTGTCATGCTGGGGGATGACACGACTTTTGCACGTTTGGGTCTGATTTGTCACTTAGGAGTATGGTCTCAGCTGCGTCCACTCCGGAAAGGGCCCGAGGGAGGTGTCTGGGGGCTGCGGTTCCCCGGAAGGGAGCGGAGCTTCAGACACTCAGGATTGCAGGTGGGGTCAGGAGGCCGGAAGCCCGGGTCCGGGAGCCCTGGCCGAGGACCTGCGGTGTCACCGTCCCCCTGAGCCCGCTTCCTCACCGGTCCCGAGGGGCAGGAGGGCCCTTTCCCTCGGGCGTGTGAGGACCCGAGGAGGCCTGGTCCACGGCCCGCGGGGGTCCACGGCCCATTGTTCCGGAGGCTGGGACTAAGGCTCCTTGGTTCAGGGAGCTCAGAACGCCTCAGTCCTTGGGGCAGAACTAGCGGCCTTGTTCTTTGTTTCGGAATACAAAGTCCCTCTGCAGAGCGCCCCACCCACCAGTCACACCGAGATGCTTACTGCACCTAGCAACTATCTGCCCCACCCCCACTCGCCTGGCCTTGGGGCAGATAAGGAGTGACTCACCCAGCCCGGAGGGAGGCCAGCGCACCCTGCTTTCCCGGCCCGCCCCGGTCCCCCTTCCCCCCTCTGGGCGCCCCAGACCTACTTTCCCTCCTCCCGCTGCTGCTTTTCTACTTTGAGCAGCCTGAGGCTGGTCTGGCCAGGTTCCTGGATGAGATGGGGCTGCGGGACGACTCTTTGGAGGCTCAATGTCCCGAGACTGGGATCGAGTTAGGGGACTCAGTCCCAGGAGTCCCAGGTGAAAATACACGTGCCGGGGGGCTGAGCGGGACCAGTCCTCACTCCACGGGGAAGCTGGGGCCCAGACGGGAGAGTGACCGGCCCGTCTGCCTCCCTGACACCGTCTCAGGGCTTCTGTTCTAGAGGGGGACGACAGGAAGAGAGAAGGGACCTTGGGGACGGCCCGGGACAGGGGAGGTCATGGGGGCAGGGACGGGGCCGGGTGAGATGTGTGGACTCATGGTGGGGTTGTGGGAAGGGACAAAGGGTTGGGGCCGGTGTAGAGAGAGGGGGAGCAGAGGGCCGGGGGACCCCGTGGGCCCCTGGGCTCGGCCTGCATCTTTAAACTCCTCCCAGAGGGCTCGGGAGGGTGGCCAGCCCAGCCCACTCTTGCCTGGTTGGTGCTAAATGCCTCTGGGGCAAGCCACCTCCCCCCACCACCACTGGGGGCTCAGATTCCTTGGGGTCGCCCCAGGGATGCCTGAGGAATGCAGGCTGGCTTAGGGGCCAGGTTGGGGGGCTCAGCCGCCGCCTGGATTGAGAAGGCGCCAGTCCAGCTGCCGGAGCCACTCCCCACAGCCACTGCCAGGTGTACTGTCACCCTGGGGCACCGCGCGGCCGGTGGGTGTGGCAGCTGTGTCTGAGGCCCGGAAGCCTGCGGCACCGCCATCCGGAAACGGCCTTTGTCTGAGGGGACAGAGGAGGGGCTGGGGTGCGGGGATCCCCCGCAGGGCGGGCTTCCGGGGCTGCGGTTTCTGGGGGTGAGGGCGTCTGGTGCTGGGCTGGGGACGGGCTGATGCTGCTCACGAGGAAGGGGCGCTCAGGGTCACAGGCGGGGTGGGGGAACTGTAGGACCTCATCTTGGAGGAGCTGTAATTCCTGGGGGTGTAGGATGGGGAAGGGCGAGGGGGGCCGTGGAGAGCCAGTCAAGGGGCAGGCGCCCCGCAGCTTCGAGGGGCGGGAAGGGCGCGGGGCGGGGAGGGGCGCCGGGAGGTGACCAATGGGGACAGCGCGCGTTTGCCCTCGCAGCCTGCAAATTCCTCAGGCCCCAGAGGTCCACCCGACCCCACCCCCTCCGAGGCCTTTGGCATAAAAGGCGCCAGGTGCGGGCCTCGCCACTCCTGCCGTGCAGCTCTGGTCGCCGCCGCTCGGTCGCTCCTGTCCGTGTCCTCCGCTCGCCATGACCTCCTACAGCTACCGCCAGACCTCCCGCCAGTCCTCGGTCACTCCGTCCCTCGGGGGCCTGGGCGGCGGCTCCGTGCGCTTTGGGGCGGGGGGCGCCTTGCGCGCGCCCAGCATCCACGGCGGCTCCGGGGGCCGCGGAGTGTCCGTGTCCTCCGCGCGCTTCGTGTCCTCGGGCGCGGGGGGCTACGGGGGCGGCTTCGTGGGCGGGATGGCCGGGCAGGACACGCTGCTGGGCGGCGATGAGAAGGTGACCATGCAGAACCTCAACGACCGCCTGGCCTCCTACCTGGACAAGGTGCGCGCGCTGGAGGCGGCCAACGGCGACCTGGAGCTCAAGATCCGAGACTGGTACCAGAAGCAGGGCCCCGGGCCGACCCGCGACCACAGCCACTACTACAAGACCATCCAGGACCTGCGCGACAAGGTGGGCAGCGGTGGGCGGCGGGGCGCGGGCACCTTGGGGACTGCGCGCGCACCGCCAGGATGTGGGGTGGGGAGGGGCGCGGGGGGCAAGTAGGGGGGTCAGGGGAGGGGCCAGGTGGGACACGTCCTGGGCCACCTAGGGGGATGCCCAGGGGCGCAGCAAGGGGCAAGAGCTTGGCCTGGGAGGGTCTGGTTCACCCTGCCCCAGATCTGACCCTGGGACTCTGGGGTCGACCCCTGCATTCCTTCCTCAGGTTGGGTTTCCTTCAGGCAGGGTTTGGTCTCCTCCCACTCCTCCCCAGCCACTTAGGCTGAAGAGTAATTAATCCCAGCACTCTGGGAGGCTGAGGCAGGAGGATGGCAAGTTCCAGTTCTGCCTGGGGAACTCACGGAGATCCTGTATCAAAATAAAATAAATGGGGCTGGGGGTGTAGCTCAGTGCAAAGGCCTTGGGTTCAATCCCTAGTGTGTACGCACACATACATACATACACACACACACACACACACACACACACACACACTGGGCAGAGTGGGAGAGCCCATGTGGCCCCAATGTAGGGGGAGTGAGGGACAGGGCAGAGGCCGCACCTTGGCTGCACAGATCCCTGCCCTGGAGCTGCAGGAGCTCCAGAGCCAGTAGCTCCCTGGGGTATCAGCCACAAGCTCCAATGGGCCCTTCTGCTCGAAGGGCGGTCACAGCCCCCACCATACAGGAAGAGGGAGAGCTAGCGGTGTTAGCAACCCTGTATCGAGCTGTGTGTGGTGGTGTACTCTTGTATTTCCAGTACTCAGGAGGCTGAGGCAGGAGAATCACCTCAAGTTCAGGGACGGCCTGGACTACACAGTGAGACTGTCTCAGAAAACCAAACCAAACACCCCAGCTGGAGTAGTGCTTATCAAAATGTTTAAAATGTGGTCTACAATGAGAAACCCATTACACGGGCTGGGGGTGTAGCTCAGCAGTAGAGTGCTTACCAAGCAGCAGCAGTTCAATCTCCACTACCACTACCAACAATACCCAAACAGAAAGCAAACATTTCCGTAGGGACCCAGAACCTCAGCGCCCTCTCGCTCCCATTCCCTCACGTACGTGAGGGCGTGCACACGGGCGTGCACACGTGCATACACGCGCACACAGTTTCTTCCATCTGCTCTCCTCAACGCTCTGCGGATTACCCCGGGTGCCCCAGTGAGTGAGCTGTGACTCAGCCCTGCCCTCAGCGGTGGGCCAGGGGGTGTGACTGTCCCCGCAGGCCACGCGGTCTCAGACTGGGGTGGCTCGGCAGATTCCCAGCTCTGCACCCTGGGTGCCCACAGGCTTAACAGAGCCGGGTCTGAGCACCTGGCACAGAACGGGCTCCTTTTCCTGAGGGCAGAACGTGCTCGGAAGAGGCGGGTGCAGAGTGAGGTGTCAGCCCCCTCCTATCCCGTCTGGTGTGTAGACCCCTCTGGGCCATGGAGAGTGTCCCTGGGCACTGGGTTCAGATGTCCTCCCCAGGCCTCCCTGCTGACCCCACTGGCACTATGCCCAGCTCCCGGGCATAGCCTGACTCCAGAGAGCATGCCAGTGGGCATCGCCATGTGCCTAGGGAGTGGGCGCAGGGGGTGGGCAGTGCTGGTGTGCCCAGCAGATGCCAATCTCCCGCCTTCTGCGTCCAGATTCTCGGAGCCACCATTGAGAACTCCAAGATCGTCCTGCAGATCGACAATGCCCGTCTGGCTGCCGACGACTTCCGGACCAAGTGAGTGACTGCCTTGAGCTATGGGAGGGGAGCCCAGGCAGGTGGGGAGGGCGCAGAGCTGCAGCGCCAATGCCAGCCTGACCGCCACGGTTCCTCCGAAAGGTTCGAGACGGAGCAGGCCCTGCGCCTGAGCGTGGAGGCCGACATCAACGGGCTGCGCAGGGTGCTGGACGAGCTGACCCTGGCCAGGACCGACCTGGAGATGCAGATCGAGGGCCTGAAGGAGGAGCTGGCCTACCTGAAGAAGAACCACGAGGAGGTGGGGGCGGCTGGGCCTTCTGTTCACCCTCAGTGTGACCCTGGGTGATGCTGAGGGCTCCTAGGGATCCAGCGGGGGACAGTGGGGACCCGGTCTATCTGCTCCTTGACGCTGATCCCTGAAAATCCGTGCCCTTTGCCCTTGGGGGGTACAGGAAGGGGGGGTCACCTGGCCCAGGCCCTACAGGTGCGGGCCCTGGCATGCCCACTTCTGCCCCTTTCCAGGAAGTCAGTGCCCTGCGGAGCCAGGTGGGTGGCCAGGTCAGTGTGGAGGTGGATTCCGCCCCAGGCACCGACCTCGCCAAGATCCTGAGTGACATGAGGAGCCAATACGAGGTCATGGCCGAGAAGAACAGGAAGGACGCCGAGGCCTGGTTCACCAGCCGGGTACGAAGGGCAAGCGGCACCCCGGGGTGGGGGTGGCGGGGAGAAGGCTTGGTGTTGCCCCCCCCCACACACACACAAAGCCCTGACTGCGCTCATCCTTTCCTCTCCCCTCTGGTCCCAGTCTGAGGAGCTGACCCGGGAGGTCGCTGGCCACACCGAGCAGCTCGAGGTCAGCAGGACGGAGGTCACAGACCTGCGGCGCACGCTGCAGGGGCTGGAGATCGAGCTGCAGTCGCAGCTGAGCATGGTGCGTTGCCCCCGCCCCCGGGACGTTCGCAGCTGTGGGCAGCCTGGCGGGTGGCCGTGCCCAAGCCCTCTCTGGGCATCTCGCTCTGCTGAGTCACGGTGCCCTGCCCTCCTCCCTGCCTCACCACAGAAAGCCGCCCTGGAGGGCACCCTGGCGGAGACCGAGGCGCGGTTCGGAGCCCAGCTGGCGCAGATCCAGGCTCTGATCAGCAGCATCGAGGCCCAGCTGAGCGACGTGCGTGCGGATACCGAGCGCCAGAACCTGGAGTACCAGCAGCTCATGGGCATCAAGTCGCGGCTGGAGCAGGAGATCGCCACCTACCGCAGCCTGCTCGAGGGCCAGGACGCCCACTACAACAACCTGCCCGGCCCCAAGGCCGTCTGAGTGGCCAGCTGAGCGGGTGGTGCCTGGGCACCGGGCCCCTGTCCTCCTGTAGAAAGCTGTTCCTGGGCATCCAGAAGGACGCGCCTTTGACCTTGCCCTGCCCAGCTTCCCAATAAAACTTGATGGCCCAAGGAGGAAAGATTTGGTTTATTGCAACCCGTGGAGAGGTGGGTGGGTCAGGGCTCCGCCTTGAGGTTTATCTGAACCGAATTCCACCCTGTCCCAGGAAAGGCAAGGGAGGGCCCTCCACCCCTTTGCCCTAGTGACAATTCCTGTTGGCATGACAAGCCTTCATTTATTTAACCTGTGAAAGAAGCACCAATTGTGTCCATTTTACAGACAGGCAAACCGAGGTTTAGGGAGGTGAAGTGGTTTGGTAACTGCTCTAATACATGGCAAAGGTGAGGTTTGAAATGGATCCAGGTTCAGTTCTCTTTTGCTTGTACTTCCCTGTGTGTGTGTGTGTGTGTGTGTGTGTGTGTAATGGTGCATACTCACATGCTATTTAATCAAAACCCGAAAAGGTGGCATGGGCTGTATTTTATACATTAGGAAACACGCTCAGAGAGGTTAAGTACTTGTTCCAGGCTGGGTAATGATCCCTAGGTGCAGGCAGAGCAAGAAGCCCAGCTCGCGGGGTCACCCCTTCCCGGGTGGTCCCCTAAAGTTTCCACCTGTGCCCTGGGATCCCCGGGAGTGGCTCCTGCTGGCGCGGCTCTCCTAGCCAGCTATGGTTGCCTGCGCTAACACCAAAACCCCTGGCACCCGCCAGCCCTTAGCTGGGCCCCAAGCCAGGAAAGGGACCCAGCTGTGACCCGGGCCTCCCCCACAAGCCTCCTCTTGGCCTGGCCTGGCTTGTCTGGGCCTCCCTGGGCAGGCAAAAGAATAAAGTCCCAGCTTCCTGGCACTGCGGGCCCTTGGGGTAATAAGAGGCTGCCATAAGGCAGGGCCCCTCAGCAGGGATGCAGGGTGCCCTCACCAATCTCCCTGTGACCTGGGGTGGGGGTGGGGCGCACACCTGCAGTCCCCGCACTCTGGGAGGCTGAGGCAGGATGGCAAGTTCAGACCCAGCCTGGCTAATTTAGGGAGACCCTATCTCAAAATAAAAAATACAAGAAGAGCAGGGAGGTAGGTGGGGCCAAGGCCCTGGGTTCAGTCCTCAGCGTGGCAAAAAGTATAAAACAGGAGTTTCCCTGTGACAGCTCTGCCAGGGCCCTGTGCCGGCTCTTGTCACCTCACGCTGGTCTGAAGGGGGCACCATTTCCTCCACAGCCCTGTGGGTCCCGGCAGGAGCCTTGTCCGGCTCCAAATCTCAGGCTGGTCGCAGCCGGGGGACCCAGAGCCCAGTTCTTGCCCGGCCCCTTCATCCACTTGCGTTCGGCAAGGCGTGGGGCCGGTGGCAGAGCCTGGCTGCGGCCCGGCCGGGACACCCAGGGCTCCTTGTCCCTGCCGTGAAAGCCTCCCTTGTCACAGCGAAACCCTCCCCGGGCCCCGGGCACTGGAATGTGCCTGGGGCGGGGTCTGGGCCCCACAGGTGGCGAGGCGGCTGGGCCCCAGTCGGCGGGTGTGGGAATGAAGCCGGGCTTTGTTCAGCTCAGTCTGGGAGCCGCGTCGGCCCCAGGACAGCCGGGAGGGGCGGGGGCCGGGGTCTTTCCATTGCCCAGGCCCCTGCGGCTCTGCCAGTGCATAGGGCGTTTCCTTTCCGTCACCTTGCTCCGTCTTGGGGCCAGGGTTATTTCCATTTTGCTGATTGGTAAATTGAGGCTCGGGAGAGGGCACCTGACACAGGCACACCTGGTGCGTGGGAAAGGAGGGACCGAGCCCTCTGTCTGTTCCCAGCTCCTGGGCTCCAGGTAGCCTGGGGCTGGGGTCAGTGTGAAGGGCGGAGCCCAGCCAGCTCGTTCTCGGCCCCAGGAGGGAGGGCCCAGCTCGGGCAGAGACGCGAGGGCCGGGCGCCAGCGAGGAGGCCCTGGCGCGGCCGGCCCGGGGCAGCTGCCATCCTCGGCCTGCGCCGAGGAGCTCGGAAGGTCCTGAGAGTGCGGAGCGGAGTGGGGCGCGGTGGCCCCGTGCCCTCCCGGGATGGAGTCTCGCCCTGTCTCAGTGCTGGGGCCCAGGCGTCTGCAGAAGCCTAATGAGCTGGCGGGTTGGGTTTGATTATTTTTCTTTCAGAGAGGCAGCGCCTTCCCACCCGCCAGACAATAAGTGCTCCACTGTGTCGGTCCAGCACTTGCCTGCGGCTGCTTCTCTGCACCCAGCCAGGCGCCCACGGAGACGCAGGATCTCGGGGTCGAGGGAGGGAGCTGTCTCCTGCCCCCTTGCTAGCTGAGCTGTCCTGCGCTAATGTGATGGCCTCCCCTCTCTTGGTCCTGATTTCGTTCTTTGTGAGATGTGGGCAGGGGCCGTCCTCTGCGTCACGGGATTAGAGGGGATGGGGGCTCTCCATCTGGTAGGTAACAACAGAAACTAGCCGCTGATGTTGCAGGCCTGTCATCCCAGCACTTGGGAGGCTGAGGCAGGAGGATCGCTAGGAGTTGAGGCCAGCTGGAGCTACATAGTGAGTTCAAAACAAGACCGCCTGTATTGTCCAGCGGGCGTCAGTTATGGGCAGATGGGCAGTCTAAGGTCACAAAAGGCTCACAGGGCAGGGTGTGTTCTGATGTCCAGGGATGTAGCCCGTCCTGGCTGGGTCCTTGGACATCGGAAAAAGCAGCTCGCCATCACCCCCTCAGTCAACAGGAGCCGAAGGGGCAGGGGCAGGGGCAGGGGCAGGGGCAGGGGCAGGGGCAGGATGTGGCCTTTGGCCTTAGGGCTTGCCTGGAAGTGAGTGAACAGCCTCACAATACAGCAGGTCCAGCCGGGGATGCCGTGGCACATAGCTGTCATCTCAGCTCTTTGGGAGGCTGAGACAGGAGGATGGCAACTTTGATCCCAGCCTGGGCAACTTGGTGATTTAGTAAGCTCCTATCTCAAAATGAAAAATAAGAAAGGGCCAGGGATGTAGCTCAGTGTGAAGACCCTGGGTTCAATCCCCAGGGCTGTCATCAGAAAGGCAGGGCTTGAACACGGGCCTGGAGGACTCCTTCCATCACAGCCCCTGGCCAGGAGCAATCTCCATCTGTGGGACAATACGCCTTGGCCTTGAGGTCCCTGGTGCCCTCCGCCTGCCCGCCCGTCCTCCCTGTTGCCTCCCTCCGCAGCCTGCTGCGCTAGTGGTGGGAGGCGGTGTTAATCCGGCCCCGCTGAGCTGCGACACGCCTGTGTGGGAAGGCAGGGGCTTCCTGGAATCTCCCCAGCCTTATCTGCGGAGGGCTGCCCTGAGCCGCCCGCACGGGCAGAGGTTCAGGGACATGTGCGGTTGGCAGGTGGCAGCTCATCCATCAGCCCCCTGTCAGCCCGAGCCCCAAGGCGCCTGTGAGCCAGCCAGGGCTGGGGCGGGGGCTGGGGTGCAGGAGGTGGAGGGGCACGAGGAGGAGGAGAGGGCGTTGGTGCCCCGGGCAGGCTGCCCGGTCCCGTGGGTCCCTACATCTGTCCTCGAGTCCCGAGGCCTGTGAGGGGGGAGAGCGGGGCCAGGGATGCCGAGTGCGGGCGGCTGCCCTCCCTCCCTGGGGCAGGCTCACGGGCTGGGGCAGCCAAGCCCGGCCTCACCACTCTAACGGGCCGGGGATGGGTGGGCGGAGGCTGGGGACCGCCTGTGAGCAGCTCTTTCTCACGGACAGAGCGACAGAGAGAGGAACCTGCAATCCAAGTGTTAAATCCATGGCCCCGGGCAAAGCGCCATTAACTCTGAATCATCTCTTTTGTTGCATTAAAAAAAAGAAGAAAAGAAGAACCGTAGGGAGCCACGTGGAGGTGTGCAGGCTGCTGTGCTCTGGGGCAGGGCTGGCGCCCGTCCAGCGGAGGAGCCGCCCACAGCCCTCCGAGGGGTACATAAGGAGCCCCAGGCCGGGGGGCGGCCAGGCCGCCGAGACCTGAATCCTCCTCAGCGCCATCCCCTGCCCTCCTCTCTCGTGCCTGCCGAGGACCGACGCCCGCTTCCTGGCCATGGCGACCACGTTTCTGCAGAGTTCTTCCTCCACCTTTGGGGGCTGCTCCACCCGAGGGGGCTCGCTCCGGGCCGGGGGCGGTGGCGGCTTTGGTGGGGGCAGCCTGTATGGTGGAGGTGGAAGCCGCGGTATTTCAGCTTCTTCTGCTAGGTTCGTCTCCTCGGGGTTGGGAGGGGGCTATGGGGGTGGCGCGGGCTGCGGCTTCGGTGGCGGGGCAGGTGGCGGTTTCGGCGGAGGTTTCGGAGGTGGTTTTGGAGGCGGCTTGGGTGGGGGTTTCGGTGGCGGCTTTGGTGATTTTGGCGGTGGTGATGGCGGCCTCCTCACTGGCAACGAGAAGGTGACCATGCAGAACCTCAACGACCGCCTGGCCTCCTACCTGGACAAGGTGCGCGCGCTGGAGGCGGCCAACGGCGAGCTAGAGGTGAAGATCCGAGACTGGTACCAGAAGCAGAGCCCGGCCAGCCCGGAGCGGGACTACAGCCGCTACTTCAAGGAGATCGAAGAGCTCCGGGACAAGGTGAGCTGCACCTGCGGGAGTGCGGGGCACAGGTGGCTCCCAGGGCAGGCTGGGTGCTGACCGCTGACCGCCGGCTGGGGGCGTCCTTCCTGCTCGGGGGAGGGCCGCTGTCCTGTGATCGCCGCACACTCGTGGTGCGCAGCTGTTCCGCTCAGCGGTGCCGGCGAGGGCGCAGGTGGGGAACGCTAGAGAGCCCCTGCCCCGGCCCCTGCCCACTGCGGGAAGACTGAGCCTCGATGTGGCCTCCTGCGCCCTGAACGCCAGGACCACATGCCTGACCCTTCAAGGATAGCTTCCACGCAGAAAGCGCCTTCGGGATGTAGGGGACACCTGGGGACTCACTGCCCTGTCCTCCCTCTCGCTTGTGGGCACCAGCTTGCGAGGCTGACTGGGCGTCCCGAGAGCTCCCTTGTCCGGGCTCATGTGCCCACCCCCGGACATGCCAGTCCCCCTCGGGCCCCAGCCACTGCCGCCTCCATGGTCTCCCACTCCCTAGAGACAGGGGTAGCCCCTGAAGCTACAGTGAGGGTGGCCTGGGGCCAGGCTGGGTGTCTCTGGGTCTCTCTGAGCCATGGTGCAGAGGTGGACGAGGCTGTTGGTCAGGGTTCCGGCCTTTGGCTCAGGGCTGGGAGCAGCGGGGGCGCCAGTCCTTGGGCACAACTCTCTGCTTCCCGCAGATCCTGGCTGGTGCCATCGACAACTCCCGGGTCATCCTGGAGATCGACAATGCCAGGCTGGCTGCCGACGACTTCAGGCTCAAGTGAGCACCCTTGCGCACCCTCCCCCTCCGACGTTGCCCTTTTACTCGGCTTCCTGGCCTGCTCAGCGCCCAGACCCCTTCACCTGGCCCCTCCCGACCTCCTTCTGTCTTCCCAGGTACGAGCATGAGCTGAACCTGCGCCAGACAGTGGAGGCCGACATCAACGGGCTGCGCAGGGTGCTGGACGAGCTGACCCTGGCCAAGACCGACCTGGAGATGCAGATCGAGAGCCTGAACGAGGAGCTGGCCTTCCTGAAGAAGAACCATGAGGAGGTGAGCGGCTCAGGGGCTGCGGGACAGGGGGAAGACTGGGCCCAAGCGCTGCTGCATAGCTGGCCAAGGGTGTGGACATGCTGTCCCTCTGAGAAAACCAGACAGGCGGCGGTGCTGTCCTCCGGGGATGGGGACCGAGGCCAGGCCAGGTGTGAACTCTGCCTCCTGAGCTTCCGGCTGTCTCAGGGCCTCCCTCGGTGGGACAGAGAGCAGGAGAGAGATCTACACACCCACAGGACCCGTGTGACCCAGCCTCTTCTTGTGCCACGAGAGGCAGGGGTCAGGGTGGGCGTGGTAAACCGAGGTCCCATCCTGGGTGAGGGATAGAGCTATGACTGGGTCCTTTCTAACGGGCCTCCCTGCCCCGCAGGAGATGAAGGAGTTCGGCAGCCAGCTGGCCGGCCAGGTCACCGTGGAGATGGACGCGGCCCCGGGCGTGGACCTGACCCGCGTGCTGGCCGAGATGAGGGAGCAGTACGAGGCCGTCGCGGAGAAGAACCGCAGGGATGCCGAGGCCTGGTTCTTCAGCAAGGTGGGCGGCTCCCCCTCTCCCGCCCCCCACACCCTGCCAGGGCCCCCTCCAGGTTCTCTGAGAACTCTGGTGGGGCTCATGCTGCGTGTGTGTGTCCCACAGACGGAGGAGCTGAACAAGGAGGTGGCCTCCAACACAGAGATGATCCAGACCAGCAAGACGGAGGTCACGGAGCTGCGGCGCACGCTGCAGGGGCTGGAGATCGAGCTGCAGTCGCAGCTGAGCATGGTACCCGCCGCTCCCACCAGACTCCCCACCTTGCGCCCTCTGCGGCTTCCTGTGTAGCCTGATGTGCCCGTTTGTGACTCTGCCCCCTCCAGAAAGCCGGGCTGGAGAGCTCGCTGGCGGAGACGGAGTGCCGCTACGCCACGCAGCTGCAGCAGATCCAGGGGCTCATCGGGGGCTTGGAGGAGCAGCTGGCCCAGCTGCGCTGCGAGATGGAGCAGCAGAGCCAGGAGTACAACATGCTGCTGGACATCAAGACGCGGCTGGAGCAGGAGATCGCCACCTACCGCAGCCTGCTGGAGGGCCAGGACGCCAGGTAGGCACGGGGCGCTGTCTGGGGCCGGAGTGCGGGGTCAGCTCACAGGGACAGCAGGGCAGTCCCCAGACGCGGGCCCGGGGTCTGGACTAGGAGCTGAGGTACGGACTCTGCACACTTCTGTGGTAGGCTGTGCTTCTTTTGCAGTGGGGGAGCTGGGGGTGTGGTCTCTAGGGTTTAGAGCTCGGATGAGGAGCTCCAGAGCAGCAGCTGCCTGCAGTGCTCTGAGGTCTGATGAGCCAGCGGGATGTTCAGCCCCTACGGAGCCCGGCGAGAGGTGGGGCGGGGCTGGAGGGGGCTGCATGGCCACCCACGGCTCCCTTCAGGAGGATGGGTGCCTCGGCCCTCTGCTGACATCTGCTTCCCTCTTTCAGGATGGCTGGCGTCGGCACCCGCGAAGGTAGGAAGGCTTCCCTCCGCCTGCGCAGGTGGGGTGGGGAGTGGAGTTGTGGGGTGCAGGAGAAGAGGAAAGAGACCAGACATCCCTGGGGGCTGGGGAGCCCCTCCCTGGACGCACGCTTCCCCAGGGGCGTCTCCTGGGGCCTGAGAACCCTGCGGGGTGAGCAGGCTGTGTTCAGGGCTGGGCTCCGGCCTGGCCCTGCCTTTATGCCCAGAGGGTGAGAGGCCCCGGCTGTGCCCGCTCAGGTGCAGCTCAGCTGCAGCCTAAAAGCAGCACCTGGGCTCACCTCGGGCAGCACCTGGGCTCACCTCGGGCAGCCCAAGTGATTGAGGAGTAACTGAGTAATTCTACGCCCGGCCTCCTGCAGCTTGGAGGACGCTGGCCAGTGCCCCTCCTCCGCCACTTTCCCCAGAGCCCAACCTGGGTCCTGACCGCCATGGGAGCCTGAGGAGGGGTCCCCAGGCTCAAGGGTGCTCCTTCTTTCTGTAGCCGTCCTGGGAGGCGGTGGCAGTGGCGGTGGCAGCAGCAATTTCCGCATCAAAGTGGAGGAGTCGGTGGACGGCAAGGTGCTTTCCTCCCACAAGAGAGATGTCTGAGTGCCCCGCACAGGAGGATCGGCCCCCGCCACTCCTGTCCCCCAGGGCCGAGTGGGGGACTGGCCAGAGTGGGTGGGAGGCGGCCATCCTCCGGTCCCTGTCTTCAGAGATGCCTGGCTGACGCATGTCCCCTGGTCCACAGCTTTCTGTGCTCTCTGTCCCTGCCCTGCACTCCCCACCTTCTTTGGGGTGCAAGCAGCAGCTGGCTAGGGTCATGGCTCCCGCGTGCCGCATCTGCTCCCACAATAAAGTTTTGCTTTTCCTTTCACAAACATCCTTTGGCACTGTTGCAGTACTCTTGCTGGGGGGCCCTGGGTCCCTACGCTGACTTCTTCCCACAAGGAATTCGTTCTTTGGAGCATCAGGGCCCTGAACCCTGGGGCAAACCCAGCACTGTTCTTCCGCCTGACTCTCCCCGGGGACCCACAACGTGGGGCTGGCGTGGTCCCTAGGGCAGGCTGGTGCACCCAGCCAGAACGCCGCAGGGCTGATGATTGTGAGCCCAGGGACCGATGGCGCCGAGGTGCGGGGCTGGCACTGCGTTGGGCACACTTGTCCACACTTCCATTTAGTACCACTGTCGCTGGCCAGGGTCAGGAGAGGACCCCGGAGCTGGGGAAGTGAGCACTTGCCCAGGTGACAGTAAGCAGCAGGGCTGCCAGGCCTCACAGACCCCCGGACCGGGGCTCATTCTGGGACCCCTGGCCATGCCCTCCACAGCCCACGCGGGACCTGCCTGGCTTCTGCTGTCACCTGTGTGCTGCCTGGGCCACCCTCCTTCCTAGCCTGGCGGGGTGGCCGGCCGGCGTCCATCTCTGCCCCCTATAGAGCTGAAGCTGACACCTCCCAAAGAGTACTTGAAGCACCCAGCGGGGAGACACTGACCCCAGGAAGCCCTCCCTGATTTTCCCAACTCCTTCCCCTCCAGTCCTCCCGGTCCCCAGCATCTCCCCATCTGTGTCTCCCCAGTTGGAGCGCCAATGTTCACCCCCTCCTGGCTGTGGCCTCTGATCTGGGGCAGGATTCTCTGAGCTCCAGGATTCATAGCCTGAACAGGAAGGAGGAAGGGAGCTGTGTGAACAGCTGGGCGGGGCCTGGCCTGGGGGCCCTGGGGCCAGGAGGGGGACAGGAGGGAGAACCAGTTTGGTAGCGCTGCTGGGAAGAGCAGGTGGGGCCTCTGCTCTCCGGAGAGTCTGACTTTGCTGAGAGGGTCGCTGTGTGCCCTCTGGGCACAGCCCTGCCCCCGGCCCTGGGGTCCTCATGGGGAGACCGGAGGAGAATGGCTCCTGGGCACACAGCCGGGAGGTCCCGGGGTCACTCATGACAGGCAGGCCTGGGCCGGGCACCCCACAGGCGGGCTGTGGTGGAAACCCAGGCCTGGAGAGGTTGAGCTCACAGCTAGAAACGGGGTCCCGGATGGCTCCCTCCGATCCAGATCCTGGATTTTTCCTTGATGTCCCGAGGTGGCTAAAGCCACAGCACCTCCCTCCCTGTCTTCCTGCCTTCCTTCTTCCTTTCTGTCCTTTGCCTCTCTGTTCCTTCCTCCCTGTGCTGGGGGTGGAGGCCTGGGCCACACACACACACAGCTGCACCCTGGCCCCTGCACCCCTTTCTTTGCAGGCCGTGCTGATCTGAATCTGGGGCAGCCTATTCAAGTGTAGTCAGCCTTTGCCACCAAAAGCACCATGCTCACAGCTAATCTTGCCTCCCCGGGGCGTGGGTTAAGCTCACTCATGGGCCGCTGTGTCCCCCACGTCCCGGGACTGGCCCGGCTCTGATCTAAGCCCCTGGCAGCCTGCTGGCTGCTCTGCCTCCTGGTCCCCTGGGCCTCTTTGGAGAGGTCTCAGGCCTCTGCAGAGCCGCCTCTAGTTTCCAAAAAAAGCATCTTCAGCAGGCCCAGGGAGGCCACACCTGCACGCACTCTCTGGGTGCAGACCCCGGGTTGGGGTAGGAAGGGGAGCCGCCTCTGTGTCTGCAAAGTGCCCGCTGCTGCCGGGATCCCTGGACAGAGAGGGCCCCGGCCTGATCCTGGAGTGAGCCGCCTGCGCCCGGGGAAGGTGCACGCCTTGCAGAGCCCTTAAATCCTCTGGGCAGAGCCGGCACCCCTTCTGCCACCCCGCCACACCCCGGCTGAGGCCAGGCTCCGTTTCCAGCCAATCCGGCTCCCGCATGCTGCCTCAGCCTCCCCACAGAGGGTGGCTTTGGGCCTGGAGATCAGGTCCTGGGAGTGTCCCCTGCTCTAGCCGGGCTTCCCAGATCAGGCACAGGGCAGCCTGCCACCGCCTCCCCTCCCCGGGTCTCAGTTTCCCCACCTGTAAACTGTGCAGGCTGGCTGGACAGGGTGACTGCAAGGTGCCCGTGGGACCCTCTGTGCCCTGGGTCTGTGACGGGGCCCCGTGGGCTCGGCTACATCGCAGCACAGGTGCTTAGGAGTACTTGAACCTGCTCCTCCCGGGCTCCCCTGCCTGAGATGTGGCTCTCAATGGTTTGTTCTGTCGGGCGTGTGCCCGCTGCACGGGCCGCGGGCAGCACAGGGAGGATTAGCTCAGCACAACAGCTCTTATCCCGGGACCGGGGCTGCGGGGCCCCGCTGGCTGTCCCTCCCGTTTGCCGGTCTTGTCACCTGCCAGAGGAGCCAGAGCGACCCGGAAACTGCCGCTCAGACCATAGCCAAGGGCTCCCCTGTGCTCAGAGCAGAATCTGGAGTGACATTCAGCAAAGATCCTGTCTTCGGAGGACCTAAGGCCAGCAGGGGACACGAGATAGGAAAGCACCGAGTGTCATTTGTCCGGTCACTGTGGGCCCCGCGTCAGCTGCGAGGATCGGAGAGAGAAGGAAGCTGGGCTGTGCGTCATTACAGGGCGGGGACCTGGAGGGCTCTCGGACCGGCCACCCAGCCACACCGAGCTCGTGTTTCTTCCCGGGTGAGGGAGGTAACCGGCCCCGGGGCGCCCTCCAAGTGCCAGGTACTGAGAGCCTCAAGTCCAAACTCCTCTGACGCCTGTCTCCCAGCTGCTGCCAGGGAGGCTCCGGCAGGTTGTGCAATCGAAGGTCACACAGGAATTTGGTGGCAGGTGGGGACTGCAATTCAGGTTCACCTCATCTAAAGCCTTGGTTGATCTGCTCGGGTTTTGGAGGGGCCCTGGGTGATGACAAAGGGATTTCGGGGCTGGGACGGCCGACGTGTAAGGACCTGGGGCTTTGGGCCGTGTGCGGTGATTTCTGTGGTATCAGGCCGGCCTCTCCGGGGAGGGGCTGCCAAGAAGGCCGGGCCGGTTGTCCGGGGAGTCTGCTGCAAGAGAGACCCCTCCAAGTGGGCATCCGGAGTCCTTCAGGAGGCGGGGTCAGCTGCCCTGAGCCCTGGGCCCCTTGTGCTCCGGGGAGGATGCGGGGAGGAGCCTGACCCCACACGGAACTCCCCATGCAGGACAGGACCGGAGGGGACGTCCCCCGGCTAACTGCGGCTCTGGTGTGCTGCGCGGAGGGCTTCCCTCCCCTGAGCCCCGACCCTGGAGCCCAGCCCGGGGCACACAGTGCTCAGGCTGGCCTGGGGTGTGGGCCACGGACCAGGCCTGGGGTGCTGGGAGGATCTGAAAGAGGACACTCTTGCCTGGGTGGGAGTGGTGCTGTCACTGCCTGAAAGTCGCTTTATAGGCAGCAGCTAGGCTGCAGACCCGGAGCTAGAGGTTCGAATCTTGCCTTTGACGCAGTTGATGCAGTTGAGCTCGTAAATTTGGACAGTGTATTTCACCTCTCTGGGCCTCGGTTTCCTCGTCTGATAAAAGGGTATAAAAACAGTCAGGTTGTTCTGAAATAAGCCCGTGCAGGCAGTGTCTAACAGAGTTCAGTGAACGTCAGTGAGGGTGATTTTTATCATCTCTCGGCACACACAGGCTGTGGTTGCAGCAAAGCTAGACGGCTTTCCTCTCCCCGTGCGCAGCACAGAGCACCTCTGTGACCCGACACGTGGGTTTCTCCCCGCGGCCACAGTTCTCTGACACCAGTGGGGTATCCACAGGTCAGTTCCATTCCCGCACCAGGGCGAGGACAGGCGCCCCAGGGTGGCTCCCACGTCCCATGCTGACTGCCACCTCTAAGTTCTCGGCTGGCCGCAACATCTGTCCAACTTGGCCACTGTCACAGGTTCTGTGACCCCCTTCCTCGGTTCAGTTGTCACACAAGTGCACTCCGTGAGGAATTCAATCTCCAGCGCTCCCCCTTTCCTGGAAGGTGGGGGAGGGGGGGGAAGCTGGAGGTCATTCTGTGACCAGCAGCCGACACCAAGCAACACCTCCTTAGAACCAGAGATGCTCTGTGTCCGGGAAATTCCAAGGGGTTCGGAGCTCTGGGGCCAAAGACCAAGCGTTAGAACACAAGCTGCCCTCAGTGTCCCGTGGCTCATGAAATTACTAAGGGTTTTGGGAGGCCTATGCTGGGAGCCCAGGCTGAAGATCCCAAATAGACACGTTTTATAGCAAACATGGTATCACTGAATAAAATACCCAGCAGTCACAGCAAGGCTGCCAAGGCACCAGGAGCTGGGGGAGAGGGAGCCAGAGCCCAGAGGTAAACTTATTTTGAGACCACATCTCACTATGTTGCCCAGACTGGCCTCAAACTCATGGCGATTTTCCTGCCTCAGCCTCCTGAGTGCTGGGATTGCAATCTTGTGCCACCACACCTGGCAGCCCGATGTGGATGTTTTGATTTCGTGATGTCCTTAGGCAGGTGACTTGTCTTCCCTGTCACCTCAGCTGTCTCATCTAAAACACAGAGCTAAAAACCCTTCCTCTTTTCTTTAATTTTTAATTTTATTTGCACATGTTTGCAGTTCCTGTAGTTCCTATCTTTGGGAAAGGTTACACGTACGTGTGACACCTTGCTTCTTTCTTCTTTTTATTTTTGTCTTTTTGAGACAGGGTCTCGCTATGCAGTTCAGGCTGGCCTTGAGCTCACTTTGTAGCCCAGGCGGGTCTTGAACTTGCAAGGATCCTGCTGTCTCAGCCTCCTGAGTGCTGGGATTACGGGCGTGTGCCACTACACCTGGCTCTTCTTTGTAAAATGCCCTTTCCCTCCCCTGCTCCCCTCTCCTCCTCCGGTTCCCCTGCCCATTTTTCATCCTTGCTGCTATCATTTGTCCTAGCTCATGTTATGGCGCATAGGGTTTGCACAAATTGGGTCTACGGGCTTCCTGTGCATGGCACATCTTTATTACTCATTTCCCCTCCTGCTCCCTCACCCTTGTTCCCTTGGTCCACTTTCCAGGTGCAAGAGACCCACCGTTGTCCCCTGCTATCCATCCTTTATCAGTCTTTTTGTACCTTGTGTCTCTCAAATGAGAGACACCATTCAGTACTTAGGCTCGCCCTTCTGGTTGATTTCACGTAACATTATGTTTCCCAGCTGCATCCATTTTCCTACAGATGTCTCAACGGTGTCATTCTTTATGGCCAAGTAGTATTCCATTCTATACACTACCCAGCCATCTGGGGACGGGTGCACAGGCTGCTTCCAGGACCCAGCTCTCGCCAGCTGTGCTGCTGTGGACACTGGTGCGCATGTGTCGCTGTAGCGTGATCGCTTACGCTCTCTGGGGAAGACACAGAGAGGGGGATCCCTGGGTCTACGGAATTTCTAATGCCAGTTCTTTGAGAAAGCCCCACACTGACTTCCATGATGGCTGTCCTGCTTTGCATCCCCACCAGCAACGCAGGAGGGCCCCTTTTCACCTCAGCCTCGCCAGCCTCTGTTACAGCTTCTTTTCCTAATGACTGCCATGATTTCCAGAGAAAGATGGAATCTGGCACTGTTCTAATTTGCGTTTCTCTAATGGCCAGAGATGTTGAGCATGTTTTTGCGTATTTCTTCCTCTGCAAAGAGTCTGTCCACTTCTCCTGCCCATCTCTTGACGGGGTTTTTCATTTTTAGGTGGTTTAATTTTTTTGAGTTCTTTGTACATTTTAGATATCTGTCCTCAGTCTGAGGAGCGGCTGGAAAAATCTTCTCCTCACTCTGCGGGTTGTCCCTTCACTCTACTGATGGATTCTTTTGCTGTGAAGAAGGCTTTTTTTTTTGTGCTTGGAATCGAACTCAGAACCTTGTGCTTGCCAGGCTGGCGCTTGTGCCACTGAGCTATATCCCCAGCCCCAGAAGATTTTTAGCCTGGTGTAATCCCATTTGTTGCTTCTTTTGTTATTTCTTGTGTGGTTGAAAAGCCCCTCCTCTTGGGAGGCCGGTAAAGCTGCAAATGTAGGTTTCTCTCTCCTTCCAGGTTAGCAGCAGGGAGTCTAAATTTGGTCTTATTTTGCCTAAAAGCAAAGAGGGATGCTTACCACAGGCCAGCACTATTCCTGTTGTCCCAGGCAGGGTATGGGGATGTGGTCCCCAGGATGGGTCTGTGATGGGCCTCCTCCCGGAGGGCTGGCTGTGTCCCCACGGTTCCCTGAGTTCAAGGAAGGTGCAGTGCTCCGAGGGTGAGGCCGGCCTGACCCCGGGAGGAGCGGCCGTGGCGTGTTTGTCCTGCCAGGCTCTGCAGGACTGGCCACATTGTTCCTCCAGGAGGAGAGGCGTTGGCCCTAACCTGCTCATCAGCCCTGGAACATGGAGCATTGTCACCCTAGGCCTAGCAGGTTCCATTAATCACCTCTTTGTCATTTTTGATCCTCCAGAGCTTCTGCTTTGGGCTGAATCACACCTTTTCTGGGGTGGAAGGCTGGGCAGGGCCGGCCGGGGTCAGCCAAAGCCCGGCCTCTCTGCCGTGTTAGGGCACCGCGCTCGCCCCGGCTCCCTCCCTGTGCTGGCACCCACCCACTGGGTGGACACAAGCCCGCTTCCCTCCTCGGAGCACAAAGGGCTCCAAAGCCCTGACGCAGGTCTTGGTCCTGGCCTTGCTGACTCAGCGAAGGGGGTTCCAAGGCAGCCTGGTGCAGGTGCCTCCCCACCTCTGCCCAGCCTGCTGGCCCTGGTAGCTGCCCTGGGCACGAACCTTTCTCTGGAGCAGGATCCACAGCCACTGGCCCTGGGGTGCATGGGGACGGGGAGCCCTGGCCTCCATCCTCCTGCGAAGGTCTCCCCTATTCTTCCCTCCAGCCTGAACAGTGAGGCCTCCTGTGGCAGTGTCACTATGCAGCCCCTGAGGGTCCCAGTCACACCCTGGGTCCACAGTCAGGACCCTGGGACAGACGTGGGCCACATCCTCCTAGCAGTCGGATACTCGAGAACAAAGCCAGGTGTCATGGGGGCCCTGCTCAGACACCATGAGACCGTCTTTTTCTGTGGCTGTGTCCTTCCAGCAGGGAGCGTCATGGAAGAGTAAACCCATGGCCAGGTGGGGTCCAGGCTCCTCAATCTCAGCACCGCTGACTTCTGGGCCTAAAACCCTTTGCTGTGGGCCTGCCTGTGTAGGGTCTCTCTCTCTCCTTACCCGGAGCAACCCCTGCTTGTGACAATGAAACTGTCTCCAGGTATTGCCAGGTGTGGTCCAGCCCGGGAAGCTCTGAAGGGCCCCCTGCGGACGGAGCTGGAGGGGCTGTGATGCGGAGGACGGGTTGTGGGTAACCGAGCGAAGGCGCTGCACCAGGAGCTGGTAGAAGGCTGGGCAGTGCTGCTTACACAGGGCATGCACGGGCAGACACACATCGGGCCGCGTCCTTGTGGTGTGTGCATCTTACTGCATGAAGAACATACTTAAAATGAGCCTTCGTGTCAGAGAGGACCAGACTGGGGGTCCAGCTCTGAGGCTTCCCTTAAGGCGTGGGGTGAGAGAGGACACACCTCATGGGGCAGCTGAGATGACAGTGGGTGAAAAACGTTGCCTGGGGCCCACGTCAGAGAAGGGCTGTCAGAACATTAGCAGGGCCAGGTCCTCTTCCCGTGCCTCAGTTTCCCCAGCTCTGCTTCACTGCCCCCAGGGTCCCCAGAAGCCCCCGCCACTGTGTATTTTTCTGACAGTCTCGGGGCCGTTTCTTTGTCAGCCTAAACATGTTCAAGGCAGTTGATTTTATAAGACCAACGCCTGTCATCCGAGCGTGACACAGACCAAGCGCTAAGCGGGACCCAGGACATTCCAGCCAAGACTTGGAGAGAGAGAAAGGAGGGCGTCCGGGGCTGCGGGGACCCCGCCAGACACAGGGCCACTTCGTAGTCACCGCTTCCTCCGGACCCCCACGCTGTCCCCATGCTTAGCCGGGGTGGGGCTGATGCCTGCAGAAAGGGCTCCTTGCAAGAGGTGAGAACTCAGCTGTCAGAGGGCAGACTCAGGCAGAGCGCTGCGCCCTCTGAATCATCTCTTTTGTTAAGGATTTAAAAAAAAGCCACCCCAAAAGACACAACCCACCCTGCAGATCAGAGCTAACTGGGCTTGTGGGAAACGAAGTGTACCTGGCACCGGGTCAGAGGTGGAGAGGGGAGGAGAGATGTCCCACCCTGAGGAGGGTGCATAAAAGGCGTCCGTGCCGGGGAAGAGCCACTGTCCTCGGCCGACGAAGCCCAGCTCAGCTCCTGTCTGCTCCTGCTCTCCTCTCGTCCTCAACATGAGCTGTCGCCTGCAGAGCTCCTCCACCAGCTACGGAGGTGGCTTCGGGGGCGGCTCCTGCCAGCTGGGAGGAGGCCGCAGCTTCTCTACCTGTTCCACCCGGTTCGCCTCCGGAGGCTCGGCTGGAGGCTACGGGGGAGGCATGAGCTGCGGTTTTGGTGGAGGGGCCGGCAGCGGCTTCGGAGGAGGCTTCGGCGGAGGCTTTGGCGGGGGTTTCGGTGGTAGCTACGGTGGCGGTAGCTTCGGGGGCTTCGGCGATTTTGGCAGTGGTGATGGCGGCCTCCTCTCGGGCAATGAGAAGATCACCATGCAGAACCTCAACGACCGCCTGGCCTCCTACCTGGACAAGGTGCGGGCCCTGGAGGCGGCCAACGCCGACCTGGAGGTGAAGATCCGGGACTGGTACCAGAAGCAGAGCCCGGCCAGCCCGGAGCGGGACTACAGCCCCTACTACAAGACCATCGACGAGCTCCGGGCCAAGGTGAGCGCTCTCTCTCTGAGGTGGAGACGGGCTCTTGGGGCAGCACAAGGCCTCCAAGGTCAGACACGCAGGGGCATCCCAGCGGGGCAGAGTCCCGAGTCCACTTCCGAGAGCCTTTGCCCCGAGGGGCTTTCTTATGCCCCAAATTTGCTTTCTCCCGTTATTCCTGTTCTCTGATGCTGCTCTTTGTGTCAACAATTTGTATGGCTTCTGAGCGAAGCATGACTCCATCTCTATCACCCCGAGCCGCTGAGCTCTTTGGGAACGTGGCAGTTTGAAAGCCGCCACGAATGACTGAAATCAGTGGGGAAGGGAAGACATGTTCATGCCTTGTGCTGGGGATGACTATTTTGGGGGGAACCGCTGAAACTCTCATTCTCCTTGGTGAAGACTAAGTGGAGGAGAAATAGACAGAGGTTCTGGCTGGGCCTGATGCTTGGGGCAAGGGTTGTCCCTCGCTCTGAGACCCCAGTTTATTGGAGTAGAGATCCACAACCCTGGTCTGAGCCCCGGCGAGGGGGCTCGGGCTCCCGGGGGTTTGGGCAAGAAACTCCACTGCGTGGGAACTGTTGCTGGGTTTTCCCTGTGCTCAGCTGTGAGGCCAGCCTGAGAGAGATTACTAAAAATC
The DNA here is from genome assembly GCF_000276665.1 of Chinchilla lanigera. NCBI lineage: Eukaryota > Metazoa > Chordata > Mammalia > Rodentia > Chinchillidae > Chinchilla > Chinchilla lanigera. The sequence continues at coordinate 15,844,766 of NW_004955451.1, read as the reverse complement.
TGTGACACCGCGTCTCTTCTGATCTGAAGGAGCTAGCAGCCTGGCTAGGTGGCAGGCCTGAGGCTGCAGGCACCCAGAGACGAGCTCAGTGGTGTGGGTCCCCTGAAGGGCTCATCCAGGACCCCCACCCTGAACAGACAGCAAACGCTAAAGGGATAGGACAGAGCAGTCCCATCCTCACTCTATAGAGGAGGAACTGAGCCCAGAGACAGGTGCTTTGTCCCTGCTCAAGGACAGGGGGACTACAGCTCGGCCCTCGCTGCTTCCCAAGCGTGGGGTGCTCCAGAGGTCCCCTTCTTCTGCATGTTGTAGATCCTGGCAGCCACCACTGAGAACAACCGGGTCATCCTGGAGATCGACAATGCTAGGCTGGCTGCCGACGATTTCAGGCTCAAGTGAGTTCACGCCCCGCGTTCTTGCTGGGCGGTCTTCTAGATGCGCATAGTGTGGTGATGGGGGCTGGCGGCCTGTGGGGAGATCTTAGAGAAGTCGCAGAGCCCAGCATGTGTGTGTGGGGGTGTGTGCAGTGTCAGCTACATCTTGCTTCTTTCAAACGTGATTTTAATGCTGTAGGTACGAGAACGAGCTGGCCCTGCGCCAGAGCGTGGAGGCCGACATCAACGGGCTGCGCAGGGTGCTGGACGAGCTGACCCTGTCCAAGACCGACCTGGAGATGCAGATCGAGAGCCTGAACGAGGAGCTGGCCTACATGAAGAAGAACCACGAGGAGGTGGGGGGGGGGTGGCTGATCGCATCTGGTGAGAAGGGACAGCTCAGAGCCACGGAGAGGACAGGGCGCCTCACGGTCTTCCTGTCCACCCCCACAGGAGATGAAGGAGTTCGGCAAGCAGGTGGCCGGCCAGGTCACCGTGGAGATGGACGCGGCCCCGGGCGTGGACCTGACCCGCGTGCTGGCCGAGATGAGGGAGCAGTACGAGGCCATGGCGGAGAAGAACCGCAGGGATGCCGAGGCCTGGTTCCAGAGCAAGGTGGGCCCTCCTACCCCGCGTGGCCGAGGTGGCGCAGGCTGGTGCGGCCCCGGCTCCTCCCTCATCTCCTCTTGCTTGGCTTCCAGAGCGCAGAGCTGAACAAGGAGGTGGCCTCCAACACGGAGATGATCCAGACCAGCAAGACGGAGATCACGGAGCTGCGGCGCACGCTGCAGGGGCTGGAGATCGAGCTGCAGTCGCAGCTGAGCATGGTACCCGCCGCGCTCACCCAGCAGCCGCCGCCTCCAGGCTTCCCTCGGGTCTGCCCCCGGCGTGACTTTGTCCTCTCCGTCCCTCCAGAAAGCCGGGCTGGAGAGCACCTTGGCGGAGACCGAGTGCCGCTACGCCCTGCAGCTGCAGCAGATCCAGGGGCTCATCAGCAGCATCGAGGCGCAGCTGAGTGAGCTGCGCAGCGAGATGGAGTGCCAGAACCAGGAGTACAAGATGCTGCTGGACATCAAGACGCGGCTGGAGCAGGAGATCGCCACCTACCGCAGCCTGCTGGAGGGCCAGGACTCCAGGTCGGTCTCAGCGGGAGGCTGCAAAGCCGCAAAGACAGCGTGCGCTCAGGGAGGACGGGGCGAGGGAACCGCACGGGAGGTCAGAGCTTCCGCAGACGCCCTGAGTCCGGGACCGCTAATGGCCCCTTCTCCCGAGGGCTCTCAGAGGGACAGAGGGACAAGGCAGGCAAACAGACCCTGTCCACAGCGGGTCTCCAAGTGGTGGCCCTGTCCTTGCTCCTTTGCTCACGGCTCTCTCTCTGCCCTTTCAGGTTGAACGTCTCGGCCTCCTCTGCAGGTAGGAGCAGCTTCCAGGGGGACCTCTGGGTTCCTGGGGGGAGGGGCTGGGCCGGTGGAGGGGAGCGGGGGGAGCCAGGGTGGACACCTCACCTCTTTCCACAATGATGGCTGTGCCCCAGAGAGCCACCAGACTGCCTCGGGGGTTGTCTCCCTGGGAGACAGTAAGACAGTTCCCATCCACGCACCTCTGACTATTCAGGAGCTTGGGGACCCCCGGGACCCCGGCCTGGCCTGAGGTGGGTCTTCTCCAGCCTGAGCATCCCTTGTCCCCTCTGTGTCCCAGGAAGTGGCAGCTACAGTGCCAGCACCACCTCTAACGTCTCCGGCTCTGGCTCCCCCTCCTCCTCCTCCCCTCGACGTGTGTCTGACGTCCGCAGGTTTTAGCTCACTCCCTTCTGCCTCAGGGACAGCTGGGGCTGCCCTGCAGGACTGAGGGGCACTGCTGAGGCCCAGCCCCCACTCCCGCCCTGGTACCCCTGAGGAGGGGCCCTCCCCTCCCCCTCCCCATTCCACGCTGCCCGCTCTGTGATTTCTCAACTTCTCTTGTAAAAAGAGCAGATAATCCAATAAAGCTTCCTGCCTGCTTGCAAGCGTATTTCTGACTCTGGCTTGGTTTCTGAGGGTAGCCCTGATGTGGGGCTGGGGGTGAGCCGGGTACAGCCGGGCGGGGCAGTTAGTGTGGCACTGCCGGGGACAGGGCTTCTTGCTGGGGAAGGACACTGCCTCGGAGCGGCAGATACTGGGAAATAGTGGTCCCCAGCAAGTGTGGACCAGTGGACCTTACCGGGGACAAAGCAGAGCCCCTGAGCTGCTTCTCCACCCTTTGGGTGCTCAGCATCAGAGACAGCAGTGGGGTGCAGCGGGGCGGGGGGTGGGGGGATGGGACACGACAGAGGCCGCTGCACAGGGTGTGAGGGGCCGCCAAGGGGGACACCATGCCAGCCCCCGTACCTCCCAACTCCTGAGCACTGGCCCCTTCCGGGCTGATGGCTCCCTGTGGTCGAGGGCTCTGTCCCTCTGTCCTCCAGCGCACCCCGAGGTCCTGCCACTCCTGACCACTTGGGGGACCAGCTTGGGACTCACTGAGGGGCCTCAGCCTGCCCGACCCCACGCCCTCTCTCTGAGTCCCGGCCCCCCGGCCTTGCCCACCCCCTGCGCACCAGTGTGACCCCTGGCATCTGCCCTAGATGGCTGACAGTGTCTCCTCACTGCCCACTCACCCCAGGCCATCCTGGATGGCCCCATGGGTCCAATTCCCTGTGTGATGATAGGTCCCGAGCCCGGGTCGCCGGTGAAGCCCCTCAGCGTGCAGCCCCTCGGCTTCCCCACAGCACGCAGGAATCTCCCCCTAAACCCCAAGTCCAGAGACTTCCCTGCCTCCTCCCCACGATGGACGACCTGCAGACCCACACCAAGGTGGCAGCGTCTTGGGCCCTTCTGTCCCTCTGTTCTCTCCGAGTCCTCCCAGGGATGGTGTCCCCATAGCCACGGTGTCCCCTGGGTCTGACTCACTGGCGTCCCTGGCCTCTGCTTCTGGCTGCCTTGCCCACCGACCACACCACACCCCCTGGGTCGATCCCTCAAAGCGCCGCGCCCTCTGTCCTCGCAGTGCCCCGCTCACAGCCCACACTCCTCACTGGCCCAGAGGATGGGGATCTGGCCCTTCCCGCCTCCAACCAGCCCTGCCCCTGCACCAGCCCCCCAGTGCACCCCAACATCCTGCACCCCAAACTGTACAAGGCTGCAGTCTGGGGTCCTTGTTCCATGGATGACCTTGGTCTGATCTGACCTTCCTCCTCCTCTTTCTCTCTGCACCCCCTCTTTGTTTACCAGTTTTTTTTTTTTTCTTTTTTTTTAGTCTTTTTCTGAGACAGTTTAGGCTGGCCTTGTGCTCACTTTGTAGCCCAGGGTGGTCTTGACCTCACAACAATCCTCCTGCCTCAGCCTCCCAAGTGCTGAGATTACAGGTGTGCACCACCACGCCCGGCTTTGTTTACCAGGTTTTTACTGAAGATTCAGAAGCAGGCAGATAGCCCTTCTGACAAAGCAGAGTCTTCTGCTAGTGGAGGGCACATGTGGGTGTCCTCCTGTGTGCACCCCAGCCCCAGCATTGGCAGCACGCCCCAAGGGACGGGGGTGTGACTTCTGCACCTGGGGCCAAGCAACTTGCCGGAGACGGGGCCCAGCCAGCGCTCAGCAGAGGAAGAGCGGGTGGGAGGGGGTGCGGGGACCTGCTGCTCAGGGCTGCCCGGGTTGTCCCTGGGTTTTAGGGCTGGAGGGAGGTGTTCTGTGGTCTCCCCAGGGCCCCGTGAGAAGCAGTGTCTGCTGCCACCAGGCCTGGCTTACCTCCTGGCTCTGCCCCTTCTCCCTTTATGTGCCTGGCACAAAGTAAATGCTCAGCAAATGGCACCTGTGGTCATGACCCCTGCTTCTCTTTCTCTGGGTTAAGGGCCTAGCACGCTTCCACTGCACCACCCTGCTGGTCCCTGCTTCTCTTTCTAACTGGGGACCTTCAGGCGGGGGCAGCTTAGTGCTCAGCCGCACCCTCATGCTCCGGATGCCATAGGCGGGGGTGGGGTGGGGTGGGGAATGAGCAGCGAGCAGGCGTGAGCTCCGGGGAGCGAAAGGTCTCAGCAAGCACCCCGCACCGAGGGCACGGGGAAAGGAGCCCGGCCCCAGGCAGCGAGTGCCTGGTCCTCAAAGCTGAGCGCCCCGGGTCCTGATCCAGGCCTGGCCCCCAGCCGAGGCCCTCGGGGTGGCCCCTGCCTTCTGAGACGGGTGGGGTGCTCCTGGGGTGAGAGGGTGGCTTTTGTGTGGGAGGGTGACGTGGCTGCACCCTTCCTTGGCCTGGTGGGCGCTCGGACCCTTCTCCCCAACCCGAGGGAGGACGCTGAGAAGCTGGGCGCTATCGAAAACCGGATTAAATAACCCCAAGTTATTGCAGGCTGACCGGGCCTGCAGTCTCGCAAGCGAGTGGACGAGGAAGGCTTAGATAAACGCAGACAATGTAATGATTTCAGGGCACCGGGAGGGACTAACTCTCTTACAGCTCCAGTATCCTCTGAGTTAGCCCAGGGCTTCTCTGGGTGGCCCGCATTTATTAGGTTTACAAACAAAGGAGGATACTCAAGAAAAGGCAGGAATCTGGGCAGGACTTTTCCAAGTAACACAGTATGTTAATTTAGGAGAACTGTGTTATCTCCAGGAAGGCCTTCACAGCAGGAGCGAGAGGCCTGCAGCTGCAGTCTCTTTCAAGTGAATGGGGGTTGGAGCCAGAGGCCCTCAGCTGCGGCCTTATCTCGTCTTTAGCGGCGTCACTGTGTCACAGGCCAATGCAGGCCTCAGCGGTGACCAGTGACTCACAGAGGTTCATTGACAATGAATCGGCTGCCTGTCTGCAGGCCAGGTGCCTAAGCTTCGGACAGCTCACGAGTAAACATGACAAGCCAATTGCTTAATATTAAACCCAACTCAGAACCACACTGCAGTGGTCCCCAGCAGGCCCCATCTGAGGGGGGCAGGGCTGTGAGAAGGGGCACCCCGCTCTGACCCAGGAGGCGGGGGAGGCTTTGTGACCAGGACTCCACCTGTCCCCTTCCTCACCATGGGGGGGTGCTGAGGGACGGCAGAGCGATGGACCTGCCGCGGGGTCAGCACCGCCCCTCCCTGGGCTCCCACTGCAACTTCCTTGTGCTGCAGGGCCGAGCAGGCGGCCGCGCCACCGCAGCTGAGTCACCTCTGCATCGGCGGCGCGGGTGCGAGCGAGC